>NW_026126480.1:3662500-3925000 GCF_943737965.1 Phodopus roborovskii
GGGAGTGTCAGTTGCAGTGTTTCAGAAGATACTTACTCCAGTTATAAATAATTTGGGGTGATTTGACTGTGTTTTGATGGGATGATATGTGAGAAGATGAAAAAGTAGAGGAAAGAAACTGACTGAGTAAGAAAAGGTGAAAAAGAAACGGCAAGTTTGTGTATTCTTGAGAGAGAAGTAAGAGCCTGATGGGAGAATTAGCCATGGAATGAGCAAAAAGGCAATAGTGATGATCCTGGCTGAGGAGTCCAGATGGTATGTTCGTTCTTTCACTGTATGTCAGAAGGGGTCTACAACAACCATGGCTGCAGCACCCCTCCCTTCTTTGAGGGAGTCTCAATCCTATGGAATCAACTTGACTTCACTCTGATGGAAAGCCATGTTCTGCCAACTTTGCTGGACACATCTCTAAAAGGTATGGGAGGGAAAATGTGGAGGAGTCACCTCCATCTGGGAGGCAGAAAAATACCAGGATCATTGGCCAGGTTCCTTCTATTTTTAATTTTCCTCTTTGCATTCGCCAGCCCATCAAATAAGGAGGAGTCATGAAGACCTCAACTTCTAACTCAAAGGTCTGAAGTACTTACTGCACACAGAAGAAATATCTGTGTAAGAGACCAAGAAACACGCAGCATTTATCTATGAAATTGATGAAGGTAGCACCAGTGGGGTCACAGAAGAAGCATGGATCTCAGCTTCTCCACTTAGTGGCATGAAAAAGTTACTTAATTTCTCTCTACCTTTGTGTTTCTGACAGAAAAATAAAGGAAATAACATAATATCTGCTCATTACACTCAGGAGCTTTTATAAGAAACATGACATATTAAAGACTTTATAGTGAACACAAAATAGCATTTTGTAGTAGCTCATTCAATTACCTATTTGAGCCCCTCGATCAATTCTAAAATGCATTTGCAAAGACATTATATTATGTATGTGTTTTTTTCTAATATTTAAATATCACCATAAAGAAGCATAGCATATAAAACAAATGTATTTGTGGAAAAACTAACATTAATACACTAGTCTAATTATAAAAAATATTCTTTAACTGGAAACTATTGCCAGCATTAAGTTCTTAACTTCTGCTTTCATCCTTCCCCTATCCTATCTTCCTATTTCATAGATACAATGGAATAGAGGCAGGTGAATCAGAGCATGTAGATGGACCACATTTTTTTCACCAGCTCCATAGACAACTAAGAGAGGTTGTGTGCTCTGGCCATGGTATCATCACCATTATACAGGATTATTCATTCTGACAAAAAAGAAACAAAGCATAATGAGGGCCCAGAAGATGACTTAACGGTTAAAAGTATGTACCACTTTTGCAGAAAATTCATGTTTTGTTCCTAATACCCAGTTAGGGCATCTCACAAATGCACATGTCTCCAACTCCAGGGTATACAATGCCTCTGGTCTCTGTAGGCACTATATATATATATATATATATATATATATATATATATATATATAGAGAGAGAGAGAGAGAGAGAGAGAGAGAGAATAAAGTTTAGTCTATTTACTTAAGAAAGCATGTTGAAGGAAAGGAAACAGTCAAACAATCAAATTCAACTGGAGCATGAACCCATTCTTTCTCAGTTCTTGCTTTGTATTAACTTCTGAATTTCTGACACTGTAAATTTAGTGATTAGGACATACCACTCATGAGAAATATTTGTTGGATGAATGAATGATAATGTTTCATGCTAGAAAGCAATTTTCATCTCTGAGTGTCATAGAGGAAGTACAAACAAACAGGTACCTGGAAAACGATTGAGCCAGGCACACAGCCTGATCGAACAAGTCCAATCTGGATATGTGGTTTTATTCTGGGGTATGAGATATGGTTGGAAAGCTTGCACATGGACTTAACTAACTCCATAGGCAGGTCCTGAGCAGAACTGATAATCATAGGCAAAAGAGGACAGTACATTGGCCTAGATGTAAATGTGAGCAAAATGAGTCCCATATATTCAAACAGAAATAGCATCTCCTGAATCTTTAGTGCATCAGAGCGAGGACTTTGCATCTTGTTCTGCCTGTGTTCAGATGGTTTGTGCTATTTTCTAGCATTCTGTGATGTCTACAAAAGCCTGGTGGATGTCAGCTACCTCCAATACAGGCATGGCCAACCTGCCATGCACTAGGTAGGGTCTCCTTAAATATGGTACTTGAGAAGGTGCCTGTTTGACATTAATGAGGAAATAGGAAAATACTTTGAGTTACTAAGCATGTACCTGAAGAGAGGGCTTGTGCCAAAAAGTCCATGTTTCTTACTGAAGGTAGTCATATGAAACCATATTGTATTGTGCCAGTCTCAGAAAGATAAACACAATGTTTTTTTAATTGTAGTCCTATATTTTATATAGATGCATAAAACCGTGTGTGTGGTATAATGTGAGCAGGGGGACAAAAAGAGAGGAAGGGAAAGCGCAGAAGGCCACATGCTCACTGTATAGTACATACATGTATTAAAAATGACCTTATATAATACAGCACCAGGCTACAAAAAATGTTTATTCATATTATCTAATTAGCTTCCTATACTAACAACTTTCATGTCCTATTAGCCCAATTTTTAAAAGCATGAATGAGTTGCAGAGAGCTTCCACAGTTGCCAGAAGCCATATCACTTGTTAGCGGTAGAAGCAGAATTGAATCCCAGGAAATGGAGGCCCAGAGAATTGCGGTCGCTTGATTAAGCGTATTGCTGAAGAGAACATTTTCTCTTTTCATGGGTTCCAAAGCTTCCTGGGCAGTGTAGGTTTCTCTCTTCTGTAGAGCCTTTCACTGATGTTGTAAACTCACAGCTGGTGGGTTGAATCAGGCAGAGACTGCCCACGGGATCTTACTGTCCTCCGATGAATCCAGTAGCAGTGATCCATGGAACATTACTCAGATAGCATTTGAAGTTTTGCTTCAAATGAACAAACTAATTACTGGGCCCTTTTTGAAATCGTTGCTTTGATTTGTTAGTATTGAACCCACTTGACTTCAAAGCTGATCCTCCACAGTCAGTTCATTCTTGGCTCCTTCTTCCTATGTTTCTCAGCTAGCAGTGACTGCCCTGGTCTCTCTCCACCCAGCTCCCCAAATTAACTCAGCAAAACTTGAGTGAATGTTTTCTAGGACCAGAGAACTTTCCCCCTTGCCACAAAACACAATGGACCTTCTACACTTCAACACCAATACGTGATCATTTTTAAGTGTTCTGCTTTGTTAATTATTTTAATTCCTTCAAGTAATAAATGTAGTTTATTACAGAATTAGCAATCATTTAGAAATAGGCACTATAAGTATCTTAGTATTTAACGATTCTGGGCTTTTGTCCTTTCTCCCATATACTTCAGTGTGTTTTAGCCTGCTTATTTGAGATTACTACTCAACTCTATGTAACCTGCTAAGTCTGAAGGAGCACTGCTTGAGATGGCTTCACCTCCGTGTTGTACTTTTCTTCTTGCTCTGCCTGAGTGCTAGCAAAACAGGAAACTCTTTCAATTCCCTTCTTGTGTGTGTAACTGCATGTTTTAATGTTGTCCCGTCCAGTCCCACATCTGCTTATAAAATAATTACTCAGAGGCTTAATATTAACTATAATTGTTGATTGCTCAGCTTATTACTGGCTAACTGACATTTAAATTAATCCATTTCTATTAATTTGTGTATTGCCACATGGACATGGCTTACCTCTAGTACACTGACATGTTGTTCCTTGGGTGACTGGATGGCATCTATCCTGACCCTGCCTTCTTTCTCCCTGTATCCCTGCTTGGATTTCTCACCTAGCTACATTCTTCCCTGCCATGGGCCAAAGCAACTTTGTTCATCAACCAGTAAAAGCAACATATATCTCACATCATGTGTGTTGCCAGGTTTGTTTTCTTTCTTTAAAATCTTCTGCTCTAGAAAGAACCAAGCAACACTTCCAGTGTCACCTGTAATGTTATTTCTCTAACACGTGACTATGGTGCCTGTCACTTAGTAGGTGTTCAGTAACTCTGTTGTATTTATAGGCAATGATATAGGCTGTGTCATAGATTAATGGAAACAGATTTAAAATCTGAGAAGAAAAAATGGTAGAATTATTTCTCTAGTTTCTATCACTTTTGAAATCATTACTAATCATGTACAGCATCTAATGTCCTAGTTTAAAAAAGAATGAAACTCCCTAGTGATAGCAGGCCAGGGCCAAGGCTCTCTCCTAAGTTTTCCCATGCATTCTGTCACTTGGCTGCCCAGTGGGTAGGAATGCTGCTCCTCTCACAGTGAAGATGTTAAGTATCCGAGTTCAGGAGTTTCCCAGGCTTACATGGTGGGTGAATGACTGGGCGTCTCTTCAGAACATGCCTCCCAGCCACTGCCTTAGTTCATTGTCATCAGGAATGCAACCATAAGAGACATATTTGGAGAATAATTATTCGTATTTTCTTTATCTTTCTGATAGAAATAGACATATGAAAATTTCACTCTTGGAAATGACTCCCCCTCCTGCCCCCTTAATAACGTAGCTGCAAAATGCAAAATTATTGAGATTTCATAAAAGTGAGGAGTTAAGATTTGTCAAGAAGCTTAGTGTATAACAGGAATGCAGTTTTGTTCTCAGTTTGTATACTTCTGTGAAATAAATTCTGTTCTCTCCATGTCTACCTGCAATTGGGTAAATTCCAGAGACACTACACAACTTCTCAGTTTTCTCTCTGGTAGCCAGCATCAGAACAGAAGTTTGGACTTGTGTTTCCATAGCTAGAACAGATAATCCCCCAATTCTATTTTGACTGCAACTAGCAATCAGAAGGTGGCTGTCATGAAACACATCATCAAGGTGTATTTAACACTTTAAAGACTATCTGAACCTCTTTCTTTCTCACATGGAAATCAGAATGACAACATCTTCTTTGTCCAGTTCTTCTGTGAAAAACCAAAGGAAAGAACTTTTAAAAATACCTCTTTATTTAAAACAAAATCATCCTAACTGTATGTTACCTTATATAAATTTATTTAAGCCATCCTAGCTGTATACCACCTTTTATTAATTTACTTCATAGCGCCACACCCATTACTTTTCCACATCTCAGTCCGGGGTTCCATTTTGACACACTCAAAGGACTCAGATCTGTGTAACTCATTGGTGACTCCATGGATGAATCTGCCTTTCATCTTACGTGGCCTTAGCTCAGGAAAAAAGCTGCACTCTTGACTGGGCTTCCAGAATCTTCTGTGGACAGATGGAGGGCAGCCCAGAGTAACAGTAGGGTCTCATGTAATTATTTAAATCATCAGTGCTTTAAAAAGAATCTTGAGAGCCATTAACTATTCATGAAAGCATCCTTCCTGGCAGCTTCTCCATTGTAGGTAATTACAGAGGGTTGAAAATATCTGAAGTTGCTTGGAAGCACACAAGCTCTGTCAGCTGCAAGCAGACAGCTGATTTGTAATTTAATTAACATCCTGGCTTGTCCTGTTCTTTGTGGCAAAAAGCAGAAAAGTATTTCCTTTTAGTTGTGAAATTTTTCTGAAAAAAAAAAATTCAAATGAAGCATCTGGAAGAGCAGCTCATCTCCCACACTGGTATTCTTGCTCGCATCATGCTCTAAATCTGATCAAAATTCTTCTTTCCAGTGCTCACTGGGCTAAGCTTCACAGCTGACTGTGGGAGCTTTACTGAAAAGGTGTTAGCACTTTGGGAAGGAGTGTGTGTGGTCAGTAAGTGTTGACCTACAGAGCAATTAGGGTCAGTCAATGGGGTAGGCAAGCTATACATTAAGAAAGAAATCAAAGAAATGAATGTCAAATTTAAAAGTGGTTGTTTTTGCATGTCCCCTGAAAACACAGAAAGCAAAGAGCAATGTGGTAGGAGATGAAGACTCAGGGAAAAAACAGTGAGAATTATGTAATGTCTGTCTTGCCCTTATTCTTCCTCCCATTCCATCACACCTAGGAAGAGGAGAGAGAACCCTAATCCAGTCAAAGTGGCATTCAAATAATTTATTTTAAATTAATGAAGTGAGTATAGAAAGACAATCAGCAAGGTGACCTGTTCACTATGCTGAGCATTTGTCATCTCCTCTTTCTTCTGTTCCTTGTTGTAATGGCCTCCTCCTTCTACTCACCCCTGTCTTCTTCCCATTCCTCCTTGTCCACTCATTTATCCTTGAGATGAGGCAGTAAGTAAGAAAAACTGCAGCAGATGCAAGGCATGGAGGGGCCACAGATCACAAATTGGCCAGAGGAAACTAGGAAGGAACTGGGAAAGGCCCAGCTCTATATATGAAGGCCTCCAATAAGTAAAATGTTAAAATTATCAAACTATAAAAATAACATGTTACATATCACAAGAAGGCAACTGCAGTTTTGCTCAAGTGTGGCAAATCTTTTTGCAGGAAATGAAAGCCCTTCCTTTTCTGTGGTTCTGTTTTTTTTTTTTTTTTTTTTTTTAATTAGCTTCCTCCTCCCTGGTGTTTTTTCTTTTCTTTCTTTTTTTTTTTTTTCTGTGTTATGAGTCTTATTTACATATTTCCTAGGAATCATCACTTCCTTTGCAGATTTGTTATTTATTTCATATTCTTACTGACTCTACACTTCTCCTGAAATAGGTTGTTCCTGTTTGTGAAATAACTCCTTTTTCAGAGAAGTTTTCTCTCTTTAAAGGCCCTAAGTCAAAGTCAACTGACTGTGGTATGTCCTGAGTGAACATTATGAGAGATAAAAGTAAAGTTTTGGTTTTGATCCTTGAAGAGCTTAGCCGACAGAAGGAAATGTGATTCAACACAAAGCATAATCTTCAGTACAATTCACAGAAACAATGTTGAGCAATTCTTACATATGAGGTTGCTATAAAGAGTTAGCATTAGTTCTTTATCTTGCAACTGTTTTGTAGCATAGCTTTAAGCCTTAAATAGCAATCCTCTTTCATATTCTTTGCAAAGTGTTTTCAGGTTGTATCTTCTAGCTGTAAGATATCACAGTATCACCAGGAACTCAGAAGTACACAAGTTATGTTCTAGCTTTACTCGGTTACTGGGATATTGATTTATATAACTTTCTACCCTTTCTCTTCTTCCTCTCTCCCTCCATTTCTATTTCCCTAATTCTCTCCTCTGGCTTTCTCCTCTCTGCCAGTGTCATGCCAACCTCTGCTACAAGCAGGAAGGAGGGAGTAGAATACTTTTTGTTTAACAAAAGATAAACAATTTATATTTATGAGAACTTGGCACATTTCCAGGCTCTGGAACTGTGATCTATGTTGCCAGCACAGATCCACCTTTCAAATTGCTATGTTTATGTTCCTCTGGATTCTAGGCACTTTGGAATGGTTCTGACTCACACATTGCTATCAGTAGAATGAACTGAACAGGCTCTAGCAAGACTTTATTTTAATCCATTCATGTGATAGTCTGTGGTAGATAAAAAGAGGTAAAGATATTTTCATGTCTGTTCTGTTTAGTGGGATTTTTTTTATTAGATGAACCATAGCTTTGATCAGATAATTTAAAGTTAATTCCATTAAACTCATAGATATTGGTCTCCCACTTCATGTCATGTAGGCACTGAAGTGTAAGAGATATCAAGGCAATCACAAACTCTAGATATATGGGCACACAATTATAATATAGCTGTTATTCACTGATTAGAATCAGTGCAGAGGATACAAGGGGTGGGGGAAATCTCTTGATATTCCTTTCAGTCAGAGAATGTTTCCAATGAAGCAATACCTGGTCTGATTATTGGAGATATAAAAAGTTTATTTGTTGGAATGCAATGCTAAAGGGAAGCTTACACTTAAAAACAGAGAGGAGTCCTGAAGACAGAGAGAAAATGCTCCAAATGAAATTAGCGTAAGAAAGACAGTACCATAGTACCCCCAGTCAGCAGCACTATTCCTGCCTCTCAGTAAAAATGAAAGTATTAATGTTTGATAACAAAGAATATTTTTCCCCCAAGCAGAGTCTTCTCTAATAGATCACATGGAGGCAATGAGCAGAGAAGAGTAAAGCATAAATTTCAAAATAGAGGCCTTTTCTAAAGTCCCCCTTCTTTCTTACTACTAAAATGCCCACACCAAAAGGAACCCTGAGTGGGATTAGCAACTAGCCAAGGATCCATAGAATAAAATATGACTCAGAATTTTCTCCAGCTGACCCTATCAGGATATGGCCTCAACAGATTGTTTATTGTCCTTTGTTAGATGAGTACTTTGGGACTGTGATTTTTCACAACAGTAGAGTTTCTCTTTAATATGGGAGTTAATTTTTCAGGCAACTCCTAGGTACATCTGAGAGGGGAATCTTTCATCACCCAAGTGATACCTTCTCAAGAAGGGAGGAGATATAAGCTTTGAAAAGATATTTCTATGGATTTGGATAGGGGAAAAATAACATATTCCATAAATCACAACGATCTCATTGTTACTTCTTGTGATTTCTATTCTTTTTTGTTTCAAGGTAACTATATCATTAAGGCTGGCCTTGAAATTGTGGCTGTAAAAAAATATGCCTTTGTACAGGATGCATGTTCTCTTTGTATAACATTCGAGATCCCATTTTAAAGTGTAAAGCTTCAAGCAAAGTTGATTTTCACCCATTTTTTGCTTCCATAGAACTTGATTACACATATGGTTATCATTGCTGTGTATAGTGGTGTAATTGTGTGTAAGAACAACTCAATTAAAATCTTGCACCATTCTTAACTACAAATCTACAGTTTTATTAATTTATAGTCTCAGCAAATGGAGAAGTGAATAATGAGGAGAGCACAATGTATTAAAAATATGATGTCTTTGTTATGTGTTGAGCAAACAATAGCTTTGTGATTTTCCTTAAACCTGGTTTTATAATTTTTTTTATAATTAAAGAAGTTACATCTAGTAGCCAAAAATTGTTCTGTATCTCAAGTTGCTAAAATCTACCCATTCCCTCCCATTTCCTCAAAAGGCATGCACATCTTCATTCAGCAAATACTTGTTGAACATACACTATCAGGACTTGGCTAAGGAGTTTGAGATATGAGGGTGAGCACTGACAATTTGTTTTCAAACTTCAAAATGAACAGAAGCAGACACCCACACCTAAACACTGGAATCCAGATGCAGAGAGGGAGGACAAGACCAGGCTACAGAAACTCACAGAGACAGCTGACCTGAACAAGGAGGAGCTTATGAACCCCCCCCCCAGACTGATAGCTGGGAAACCAGCATTGGATTGACTCAGACCCTCTGAACATGGGTCTCAGTTAGGAGGCCTGGGCAGTCTAAGGGACCTCTGACAGTGGAAGCAGGATGTATCCCTGGTGCACACAAGGACATTGGGAGTACATTCCCCATGGAGGGATACTCCTTTAACCTAGAGGCAGGAGGGAGGGCCTAGTCCCTGCTCCAAATGACTTGACAGATTTTGTTGACCCCTCCTGGAAGGCATCACACTCCCTGTGGAGTGAAGGGGAATGGGATGGGAGGGTATTCAGGGCGCATGGGAGGGAAGGAGAGAGGAAAGGAGGGAAGGAAGGAGGGAGAGAGGAAGGGAGAGGGAACTGGGATTGATAGAAAAATAAGAAAAAACAATGAACGGGCTTGTGGAAAAATGAAAATGCATATTTATCATAAATGATTGTTACATAGCAAACCAAGGAGCTATGAGAACATATTAAGGATGAAAGAGCTATGAGAACATATTAAGGATGAAAGGGTTGACATGTATTATATCTAAGGACATGTTAAACAGTCTTCAATAATACAACTTGGCTTTTTGAGAAAGGTATTGCTATGTAGCCCACTGGCCAGGAGCCTGGGCATGCCTCAAACTCACAATTCTCTTGCCTCAGCCTCCCCTGTGCTTGTATTAGAGATATGCCAGCACCATGCCTGGTCACACCATATACACTTAAGGATTGTGTATATTTTGCAATAGTTAAAGAAAACTTTAGACCGATTCATGAAGTTAATGTAGTTTATAATTACTTATATGAGCATGGTGAGAAAAGGAATTGAGAAATCACTGAGGTTTGGCTAATGCCGTGGTAATAGCAACAGAAGGAAATTTGAACCCTGTCCTATAGTCAATGGCAGTCATGGTGCATTTTAATGACTTCATATTGGAAATTCAGAATGACCCTGGGGCAGAGTAGAAATAGATGGAAAGTTCATCAAGGTGGTTCATATAGATGCTGTTGCTATGGCCAATAGAGAGCTGATGGGCACCTAAACTTGGTTAGTGATGACACTGGTTAGTGTTGGGAACTGGGAGGATAATGGTAGAATAGGTATAAAATTGATTTAGGATATAAGACAGGTCAATGGTAGGGAGTGAAGGAGAAAATAGCATCCAACTAACTCCTACTTTCTGGCTGTGGAAACTGTGATAATGCCTCCACGAGAAAGAGCAAAAAGGGAGCTGAAAAAATGAAAGCAGGCATAGACATGACATTTGTAGACAAATGTTAGCCCATGCTTCTAAAGGGGACTGATTCCTCATATTATTTGTGGCACTAAAAAGACAGAATCATGATATTTTCAGTTTACAAAGATGTTCAAACCTTATCTCAGTGTCTGTTCTCAGTGGTGGTTTTCTATCAGACTCCAAATGAATAACCAGAGTTAGTTTCATCTGCTTTGGTGGAAAGACAGTGGATGATACATAATAAAGAGAAGATTCAGGTTACTCAAACCTGGACAGGAATTACCATATTCAATATTTCTCTAGATTATGACCTTAACCTCCACAAAGGTTATTTTTGTCAATAATGACTATAATTGAAGCAGAATTCAGGAATCCTTTGTCAACTGGAATTATGGCACTGTTACACTTTTTTGTGTGTTTGTTTTTATTTATTTATTTACTATACTTTGAGGTGTATACTGCTTTGAGCATTACATAGACTCACCAGAAATGCATGTACTGATAATTTGCTTCTAAAAATAGATGCCAACGTGAATTATTAATCCTGAGTTGGCTTTTGTTATTCTCAAAGTATGAGTCACACTGATGTCCAACACAGCATATTTTCATCTTAAAAATAAGTGAAAATATCTTCAGAATAAGAGAGAATTTTGGTGACCTGATGTGCTAACAACAGAGAGGCACTAGGAGCAGATTCAATGTAGAGTGAAATTTGAGAGGACACTCATGACAGTGTCTGGATCCCTGATCCCAATGCCCATGTGTAATGCATAGGACACACAGACCAATCAAGACCAGTGAACAGTGCGCTAAGTGGGTTGGGAGTTGGATATAGAATGGTCTCCTTTTCTTTCTCTACATGACCAAAGACTTTGAAACAGTATGCTTCACTAAAGGGACAGTGAGATAGCAAGATCCAGATTCCCAGTCCCTGGAGACTGAAACCATGGGTGAAGTTGGGGCGCATCTAACAAGAATGGTTGAATTCCCTCAGACTGTTTCTTGTTGACCCTTTTCTCTCCAGGCAATCTTTCTGAGATCCACATGGAAATCTCTAGCAGTAGCCTTTGCCAGAGGATGTTCTTGCTGTTGTGGGGATGCAGAGGACTAGTTAATAAAAAGGGAAAGGAAACTAGAGAAGGAAGTCTCCCTTCAGCCTCCAGGAGTCATCTGAGTGAACTCTTGCTTGATTTTTAAGTTCTTTAAAAATATTTTAATTCCTAGAAATTGTAATATTTGTCCTAAAATGCAACAAACCCAAGTCAATGTTCTTCATATGTTTGAACTAAAGAAAGAACAATTATCTTCCCTTTCAAGCTCATAGAAATACTGTGGGTAGCATTTTTTTCCTCATTATCAAGGGAAATTTAAACTTTCAACAGATCCATCAGCAAAATTAAATGTATGAGTAACTATATATCAGAGTTCTAATTTCTTGCTCTGATCTTTTCTCTCCATCCATGACTGAACTGCATTAGCACCTCAGTAGCTAGTCTTGCTTTGTGTAGGACTATCTCCTCTCTGTTTAAGTACATGTTCTCAGTCTTATTTGTTTGTAGTTTTTCTTTGTGTCAGAAATAGAATATATTGCCGTGACAAAAAAAGATAAGCTTAATATTGATGAAGTTTTAGTTGGATTTGACCAAACTCTGGAAGAGTGTGCAGCCAAACATATTACAAAGCCAACAGTAGTCATGCAGTATGCCCTGATAAAACCAAACTGTCTGAATCCTATCCTAACACTGATGCACCTTTTTCCTCTTTGCTTTTCCCCTAGAAGTATCGATACCAAGATGAGGACGGTCCACATGATCATTCCTTGCCTCGGCTAACCCACGAAGTAAGAGGTCCAGAACTGGTGCATGTATCGGAAAAGAACCTCTCACAAATAGAAAATGTCCATGGATATGTCTTACAGTCTCACATTTCACCTCTGAAGGTAAATCTGATTACTCTTTCTATTTCATAGCTGGTGAATTGTGTCAATCCTGATTGCTGAATTCAATTTTGTGGGCCTTATTGGATGAGGATTTTTTGTTTGTCTGTTTGTTTTTATTTTTTATTTTTCATAATTGTGGCTATTGGTTGGAGAGATGCTTTCTGTGGTTTGGAACCCAACCTGGTAATTCTGGGAAGTATTTTTATTTCCATTGTTTGAATGTCTGGAAAATCCTTTTAGCTGTTGAAAAAGGTCTAAGCAAAGATTCAGGAATGAAAACTTGACAGATTTAAGAGTGATCCCAGTGCAGAAGAAGAAGGGTATCTATCCACTGGGGTAAATGGTATGTTGTATGGGCTATCTTTTTCCAAATTGGTGGGATATTTTGCTGCTTGTGTATATAAACAGGAAGAAGGGATCCTTCTGGCTTATGTGGAGTCTGCCATGTGTTCTATAGGGCATCTGTGTATGCCTCCTGGGATCCCAAGTCTATGTAAATGTGTTTAAAGCCTGCATAATAAGGACAGGGGGAAAACATATTGGCACACCATGGTTTGCTCAAATGCTTTCCTTCTATCAGCATGTCTAATCTCAGATGAAACAAAGGAAATAAATATATCCTAATCACATCTAATGATTGCCTTGCTGTCTAAACTGAAACTGAAAATGCAGGAGATGGCTCACCAACACTTCAATTTTATTTCAGAAAATTGGTTTGCAAGGTGCCTTTCTATTTGGTGTCATATTTTCCCTGACACTTTTTACTTTTTAAATTTTAATTATACACAATTTTTGATCAATGATATTTGAGAAGAGACAATTCAATTAGAATAAGAAGTTTCTATATTCCTTGCATGCTATTTTATCTACAGATCTTTCCTTTCACCTGCATCTGTACTCTAAGGATCAAACTTTGGTTAACATACTTATGTAGGGGGCAACTTTATCCACTGACCTATGTTACCAGCCCAAATCCAATGGTTTTATATTGGCTTTCCTGTAATTTATTGTGTACTCTGTTCTTCACCAAGTTTTATTGGTTTTTATGATTATACCATAGTGTTGATTTTTATTGAAGTTTCCACATATCAGATTTTAAAGTATCATGTATGTATAATAAGATTCTCATACAAAATGCCAAAAATAGAAATATTTTTTTTCTTCTCTGGTTGAAGCTATGAGTTCAGAGTAGATAGCCTCCAAGGTATTTGGAAAGAAAAGAACAGTTTGCTCAGGACTCCTATTCTGAAGCCATGAGATAGCCCTTGTAAGGCAAGAATTTTCTTGTCTTGAGCATCTTAGAGATATTACACTAAACAGGATGTGCTTTTAGACAGTCTCGGCAGGAAAGACTGTAATATGTTCCTCTGACAGCAGTTATAGAAATAAACATTTATACCTTTTTAAGACAGTCAGCCCTGTATATGGGTCCCTCCATGGCTGACTCAGGCCACTAAGTTTAGCTAATGAAATACTCAGAAAAGAGAGCCACAGGAAGGGTGCAACACGCAGTAGCCAGGAATGTTAAGTCCAAGATCATGCATTTCCATAGAGACAGGACTAATTTCCTTGTCAAGATGGTAGGAACTTGTTCTATTATATCAGTTCAAGTGTTTGGAAAACCAGCATGTTGTTTTCACACAAAGGAAAGCTACTAAAATCAGGAAAATGCAAAGCACATACAAATGCTCAATTAGAAATGTGTTTTCAACTTCATTACTTCTCTTGATCTGTCCAGTGTTCCTGGGTCAAACATTATAAGGAGGCAAGAGGAAGGAGGCACAGCACAAGGTCAAAGAATGTCTCCAGAATTCCCCTGAGCAACCCAGGGAGTTCTCTGGTATTAATTAGGAATTTGCATACGGCATATCAAAAACAGAGTATGAGATTGCTTGGTAACCATTTAAATATCACACTGAGTAACCTCTAACTCATCTGCTGACTAATCTTAGCATTACAATTTTTATATCAGTTTTCTGCTCCTCCTATCACCTAATGCCTCAGTCCTAAGATTCTTGTCTTTAGTGCCTGTGTGATAAATTGGTTTGCTTAGCTACTTTTCATTAAAGTGCCTGGGCCAGTGTGAAGTATGGAGTTGGAAAGAAGCATGCACTTTAGCAATAAGTTTAAAACAATTTGTTTTGCTTGCCACAAGATGGGGATGCTTTTCTTCAGATACCATCTAGAATGTTCCATAAATGAAACAAGTTCATAACCACAATAAAAACTGAATTGGCATATAGTAAAGCATGAGGAATTTTCTCTTCAGTTTATGTCTTTTTGGTAAGTGTTAACTGTGGGTCAGTTTACGGACTGGCAAACAACATGGGTTTAAATATGCATATAACATCCCTATGAGGTTGGGTTATAATTACTTGTTAGTCATTCTGTCTGCAAACTCAGACCTTCTATCTTAAATACTATGGGACCTGGGTGCCAGGGTGCTTTGTGGTGAGTATTTATTAGTGAGCAAGTGATGGAGAGAGGGTTTAATTTCTATCTTATGGAATTTCATTGTCCTAAATGCCATAATTTCTCATATATCAACACAGCTGAAATCTGTCTGTATACAACAACCTGCAGTATCTTGTCATTAAAATTGATGTCACTTCCTAGAGTACATTAAAATTCCTGATAATTGTCTTATTATTAGTTAAATGTTGTATGATTTCACAATACACGAATATTCTAAGCTAGAATTTGGAGCAAATCCCTGGATTTGTTTCTTTGTGTTGTAATAACTGACTATACCCATCTTTCTCTACATCAGCACCTGTTATTTCAGTAAGTCCAGATTTTGTTATTTTCTTTCAGAATTGAATATGGGTATATAAACCATCATGGGGGTCAAAGACAAATAAATACACTTTGGAGTCCTAATTTGTCCTTTTCAGACTCTGTAACTTTTGGGGAAATGCGCAGCATTTCTGAGATGCTAGTAGTATAAGCATTAAGAAAAAGAGATATTGTGTGTGTTGGTTGATTCATTCTTGCAATCATCTTTTACTTCCTCCTGTCAACTGTATTTCTATGTATTGCAGTGAGATATAAAGAACTTGTCTATAGGTTTCTTACATGCTGCAGTTAGATTTTCAGGTTGGACACTGGCACATAAACTACATCATTTTGTGTGTAGTAAAATAAGAAAGAAGAGGCAAATCATCCTAAGAACTAGAATTAATTGTTAATGTTTTCCCCTATGGCTGAATAGGAGGTGAATATGATCAGAGAAAGAACTTTAGAGGGATTTATAGAAAATAATGAGTGAAGGTTAAAGTTGCCCTTAAGTCCAGAAGTTGTATAACAGTGGCCAAGAATTCTGGGAACTGAAGGTTCTTGAATGGGAAAGAAGGGTGAAATGATATCTGCAAATTACAGAGAATTGGGTGAGTGCAGGGCATGCCATAAAGCAAGGGGGAGAAGAGGCAAAGAATGACCTCTGGTGGAGTTTGGACTTCACCTTCTAAGTAATAAGGAATGTCTGCAAAGTTTACTATGGAAAATGACATAGTCCTACTTGCAAATTCCACAATTACTCATGTAATATAATGACGTTGAGGAAAAACTGGAAGAGAGTGAGATCAGAATCAAGGACATTCTCAAAGAAGGTAAGGTGGGTGAGCTATGGGATAGTGTAGAAGCACTGAGCATGAAGAACAATGAAATTGACAGTTTAGGAAATAAATCATCAGGTCTCTGAGACCTATTAAATATTGAAGTTAAAAAAAGAGAGTGGTAAACTTAAATTATGCTTCCATTTTTACTAATTGCATAAAAAGAAGTATATAGAATGGATTAAATTGTCATCGTAAGCAACTCACTCATAGAGCATGTTTGAAGCCTCAGATGTGATTCCTGCTTACCCCCCCCCACCAAAAAAACAGAGGAAAAAGATGAAGAGGTTAATACATAAATAGAAATACACAAATCTTCCCTGTAGTATAAGCTGTATGAGTAGGGTTCAGAATGGGGAGGAATATAGAGGACCGAGATACAGGAGCCACTCTCACCACCCAGGACTTTGTGGGAACAGGGGGACTTACAGAGATCAAAAAGCAGCAACTCACATCACAGTGTTTGCCTGGTATGATTTTTACAATTTTTACTCAAGGTTAAGTAATTGTCATCAAAGAGAGCATGTACTCTACATGTAAGAATATAACCTTCCTCCCATACTGCATTAGTCAGGCAGTAGCTGCCTGTAGGAAGGAAAAATGAACTGAAATGCTACACATGACCCCAGAAGTTATGAGGTCTCAAACTTCAGATGCTAAAAATAGTGCCTATTTGTATGTACTTTCTAGATGTGGTATTTTTAGGAATGCAATGATTAGAAAAACATTTAGCTGATTCTTGCCATTTTTTTCAGTATTAGCAATTCTGGAAAATATAAAACCTGTTCACTTCTGTCTCTTGCCACTAGATGGTGGAAGCAGCTGAGCTGATGATTCTGTGAGCATCTGGTCTTATGGAAAGAAGCTGAGATTTGTGAGGCTAAAGTGAAAAACATGTAGTTAATAAAGAAGGGTTCGGCAGAGGTTCGCATACTTGTGAGCCCAGGCCTGGTAAGAGGAGGTGTCTGAGTGGTCCATAGCCTCATAAAAATCTTTACTGAACCAGAGCTCAAAAACTCCTGGTTGGAATTCCAGGCAAATGGCACCCATCTTGCCTTAATTTTCCCTAATTGGAATGGGCCACAGCAATTTATCCCAAATCTCTTAATTCTTTAGGGTAGATGTTGAAAATAAAGAACAAATTTAAGGAGAATAAGGCCTACAATTTCCTTTCACAATTCAAGAATTCCCTCTAGGGCAGTGATTCTCAACCTTCCTCATGCTGTGACCCTTTAATATGGTCCCTCATGTTGTGATGACCCCCCAATTAAAAGATTTATTTTCATCAATACTTCATAACTGTAATTTTACTACTGTTATGAATCATAATGTAAGTATCTGGGTTTTTCAGTGGTCTTAGGTGATCCCGTGGAAGAATTGTTTAGCCCCAAAGGGTTTACAACCCTCAGGTTGAGAACCACTGCTCTGGCTCTAGAGAGACATAGAAGGCTCTAGGGTTAAATCACGTACCTTACAATCATGGCAACATGAGTTTAATTAGTGTCAAACTACCTAATTTGTAAGGGCTAGGATAGCGAGAGGCCCTGTCTGAGAAAAGTTTCATGGAAGTCCTGAGGTTGTCCTTGTTCCATATACATGTGTACATATGCATTAAAAGAAAGGGAAAAAAGTGTTGTCAATAGAATGAAGCCCACAATGTGTTTATTATGGCTTTTGAATGATGGATTAGAGAATAATACTCAAATTGCCTGCTTCTTTCATCTATATAATAATAATAATCACAATTTTAAAGATTGTATATATATATATGACATAATTTTTTAAACAAAATATTATTATACTATTCTGGAATGAGTATTAGTAGTGACCACTTATGCAAATGTTCCTAAAAAGTTAACTCATTTATCCCTATAACTTTTCTCAAGACTAAACTCTCATTACTGTCAAGTCCTCTGTTACAATTTTAAAAAGCAAAATATTACAAAAGCCCGCAGAAGCTGCCCTTGAGTTAGGGACATCTCCTGTTGCTGGTGGCAATGTTGGTGTTATTGATGCCTTTAGGTTACCTGCAATTCCTAGACCCATTAAACAATAAAGTAGTTGCACACTTGGAGTAAGAAAGTTGTCAACTATTTCTTCTTTGCAAAGATCTACATAAAGTATTCTATACCACCACAGTAGATAAGCAAAACAATAGTAAAATTGATTGACTTGAATTTTTTTCAATTCTTTCCAAGCTTATCATGAAAAGCAAGAACATGTATAATTAGGGGAAATAAAAGATATTTCGAATCAATAGGTCCTGGGTTTCAATCATGCCTCTGTTTTTTGCAAGTGTGACCTATTTTTAAACATATTTATGTGTTCCCTCTACTACATAAGAGGGCAGGATTATCAGTAGGAAGGATCACTAGAGATCATACACAAGAAGTAATATTAGAGTCATCCTTCACACAGTAAAGGCAGGTACCAGTAAATTATAATTGTTTTGCATTAAAGAAACAGAAAATACACAAATGTGGGAAATGCCTAAACTTAACGTTATTAATTCTGAACTGTAAGTAGATATTAATTATTGTTATCATATCCCTATCTTTGTGGTCTTGAAGATAATGACTTCATAGTATGGTCTCATTTATGATAAGCTAGGGTATACTTTCCATCTTTTCTATGCAAGATGGTGCAAATTTATGTCAAATGAAGTATAGCCAGTGAATTGTGAACTCTGGGTTTGGAATAGTTCAAGTAAGAATTTACTAAAGCTTAAAGAAACATGTCTTTTGAAGCTCTAAAAGATAAAAGATCGTATGTGTTATTATTCCTCCCTTATGGGTGAGGAAAATGAATACCATGTTCTGTGTTCACAATTACTACTTGAGAAATATTGGACATAAATCCAGTTCATGTTACAACAGAGTTCTTATTTTCAGATTGTTAAATTACCAGCAATTAATTGAATGCCAAAGGACTTCAAGACAGAAGGAACAGTGAAAATAATTAGTCAGGCCTTTCATAGAGTATCTGATCCTTAAATATTTGTACAATAAATCTAGTGAGTAAATAGGCAGTAGAATAGAAAACATAATACATCACAAAGATGTTCATGTCAGTGTGTAGATGTATGCTGGATCAAGTGCATTTCTTGTGAGGAACAGTAAGAACCAGAGAAGGCCATTAAGCTGGCCCAACTTCCCCATGCTTGTGTGACAAGGTAGTAAGCAGAAAGAAAATATGCCCAGAAAAAAAAAATCAAGGGTTCCTCAAAATCAAATTGGCAAAGAATATCAGAGCCTGAATGTGATCCCTTTATAGGCCATTTCTCTTTCTAGTATCAGTAGTGGCAGGGTTGCTAATGATTAAATTATGTAAAGCCTTGGCTCTCAGATTCATGCAAACAGCCCATCTCACTTGTTAGCTGGAGGTGCTGTGTTCTTAGACATCAGCCTGTGACTTCCACATAGACTCTGGAGAACTTTGAATCCTAAAGTCCATTTATCGAGTGATTGTCATGTATGTAACAAGCACCTCATATACACAATGAGAAATAATAAAATAAGTAAAAGCTCAAGTCCTATTCTGTGAAGAATTTAAATTCCTTAAGGAAAACAATAGGATGGGTGTAAATTATTTGATCATCAGAAGCTATATAAACTGAATAAGCACAAATAGCATTTAAGAGGGCTATTTTTGCTTTCCTTTGTAGTAATATTCAAAGAAAACTATATAATGTATATTTAAGAGAGAATAGGTAGGAGTGGGGTGAATATAAACAATATACATCATATATAATTCTCAAAGAATTACTATTTTCTTAAAAATAGAAAATGTTTTATATATGTCATATTATATACAATTTATATATATACATATACATATATATATATATGTGTGTGTGTGTGTGTGTGTATGTGTGTGTGTTCATGTGTATATATACACACACCCATTGAAGAGAAAGTGGAAATGACATGTTCTTTCTCTCAAAGATGCTGCCTGTATGTAGTGAGCTGATTTAATACAAATGGTGCTCTGGTGTGTTTTCCCTGAGTCTAGTTGATTCTTGACAAAAAGTTTTTGAAGGAACATGATTTGTTACGTGTGAGTCAACTAAACATGGATTGTGTTAGGGATTCCTGCCAGTTTTGGATCATAGGTAAGTTCATTGCAAGTATGTTCAAGGTGTATTTAATAAAGGCATGTTTATACATTGACCTGCAAGATGGTCAGACATGTAAAGGTTCTGCTTTCCAAAATTAATTGAGTCTCATCCCAGGACTTACATGGTGGAAGGAGATTCCTCCTTCAAGTTATCCTCTGGCTTATACATATTTGACATGTCATGTGTATGCCCACATATACAAACATGTCAATATAAATATTTATAATAAAGTCCATGACACTCAGGAAAATAGCCTTCCTGTGTGTACTTTAATGCCTTAGTGGCCAATAAGCAGTTGGAAACATATGAAAGTCAAGACCAATTATGAAAATCAGCTTGAAATAATAACTGAACACCAAGGTTAGCACTATAGAGTTTTTCTTTTTTCAACACTTCATAGTGTACACAAAGGAATTTATATAATATAATAAACAGCTTTGGTGGTGGTCTAAGTTCCCACTGACTCATAAGACACTTATATGACCATTTCTTAATTATTAGTAAGCACCACCAAACTTTTTATGATAATATTTTTATTTAAATTTTTAACAAGCCTTTTTTACATGTCAATCCCAGTTCCCTCACCCTCTCCTCCTTCCCTCCTCTCTGGCCCCACCAGCCCTCATCCCCTTTCTGCTCCTCAGGGAGGGTGAGGCCTTCCATGGGGTAATCTTCAAAGTCTGTCATATCATTTGGGGCAGTTTCTAGGTCCTCCCCCCATGTGTCTAGGCTGAAAGAGTATCCATCTATGTGGAATGGGCTCCCAAAGTCCATTTGTACAATAGGGATAAATACTGATCGACTACCAGAGGCCCCATAGACTGCCCAGTCCTCCTAACTAACACCTGCATTCAGAGAGTCTGGGTTGGTCCTATGCTATCAGAATTGGATTTCCAGCTATCAGACTTGGGTCCATGAGCTCCCCCTTGTTTAGGTCAGCTGTTTCTGTGGGTTTCTACAGCCTGGTCTTGACACATTTTCTCATCATTCCTTTCTCTTTGTAATTGGATTCCAGCAGTTTGTCTCAATGTTTAGCTGTGGGTGTCTGCTTCTGCTTCCATCAGCTACTGGATGAAGGCTCTAGGATGGCATGTAAGGTAGTCATCGATCTCATTATCAGGGAAGGGCATTTAAAGTAGCCTCCCACTATTGCTTAGATTGTTCCATGGGGGTCATCCTTGTAGGTCTCTGGATATTTCCCTAGTGACAGATTTCTCGTTAAACTCATAATGGCTCCCTCTATTATGGTATTTCTTTTCTTGCTCTCCTCTGTAGTGAGATAGTCTTTCTGTGGCACTGACCACGCCCGTTGGGGGGGTGGAGCGATGGGCGGAAGTGACCCGTGGAAGGAGGTCGGATGGGGCCAGGAAAGGCGCTCTCTTTCTGGCGTGACTCGGACAGGAGAGGACAGGAGAGGATCGGGTTGAATTTCCTGGTGTTCATCTGTCTAGGTTGTAAGTTATTTCTCCCTGAATAAACATCTATTCGGTCTATTTGTTTATCCTGATCCTTATTTACCGCAATACTCCTCTATTCTTCCCCTAACTCAACCTTCCTGCTCCCTCATGTCCTCCTCTCCCCTCCTCTTCTACCCTTCTCTTTCTTTTAACTCCCTCTCCCCTCCCTCCATGTTCCCAATTTGCTCAGGAGATCTTGTCCCTTTCCCCTTCTCAGGGGGACCATGTATGTCTCTCTTAGGTTACTCCTTGTGTCCTAACTTTTCTAAAGGTGGTAACACCAAACTTTGAAAATAGCATTTCTAAAACAAGTATTATTTTCTCTCGAAAGTGCACTGAATACCAAAGTGCTGCTGTCCACTCAACATGCAGTGGCACCATCTGCATGCTCCTGGGGAATGTCTTCAAAGACCTCTCAGAATGCCTGGGGCAATAGTTCCAGTCTATGCTTACTGTGTGTTTTCTGTAGAGATGTACTTATGGTGAAGTTTAACTTACAAATCAGGCACAATTAGGAATCAAAAACAACTAATACAATAAAGCAAGTATCACTTATTTGCTGCAAAACACATTATCCTATCCACAGCAGATTATTGTACTAAAACTGTCAGCATCATTACTTTTATGGCTTGGGGCCATTATTAAGTGCAATAATGGCTATTGGAACGTAAGTGCTACAATAATTCTATGGCAGGCAATCTGATAAATAGGTGCTACTGTGTGACTAAATGAACACATACCCATCCAGTGCGTGCTGATGTGGCTAATTCTCTTATATGCAGGGCATTAGGGTGGGGGAAGATACTATGAATAGGGATTTATGTCATACGTGTGTCAGCTGGATAGTAATTAGATAGCCCTGAGACCTGTTTCTACATGTGTGTCCTGAGTATAATAATCAACACACTTAGAATAGTCATTAAATAGGAGGCTGTTGCTTGCCAGCTTACATTTTCTTATGCTTAAAGTCCCCCTCACATCTACACCTCTTTGCACACTTCCTATTTCTCCATCTTCCATTTTCCTTTCATTTCCTTTTGCTCATTCTGACTCTTTGGAATGGTCAGTGAAGAGAGAGCAGCAACACATGAGAGAGCTAAGGGAGACATGAATGTATGAGTCAGAGAATCACGTCAATGCAATTGTTATATCAATAAGGGAGGAAAAGTGGTTCTGCACTATTGTAACATGTAGCACTGGGATATGAGAAGTCTGCTTCAGGGAGAAGCAACAAATGAGTTTTCTTCCAGAGAGGTATGAGATTAATAGGCTTGGGATGAGGTTAAAGCCAGGTCAAATATGAGGATCAAAGGCAGGAGTGAAGTTGTCTTTGGAGAATAGCCAGCTCAGGTAGACATGGTAAATGTTGTCCTAAAATTATAGGAAACAAGAACATATTCTACACACTTAATGTGAACGTGGAGACCTTGAGAAGACTAACAGAGTCATGTAAATTTATAAGAGAAAATTCTGAAACTTACACTAAAGATGGAATGGGTTGTCTCATTAACTAGTGAGCTTTCTGTAATTATTCCTCATTGTATTCAGAGAGGAGGCAGGAGAATCTCAGTGTGGGATTAGGGATATAGCCCTCTTGATAATTTGCTAGAATAAATGAAGCTCTGGATTTGGTCCCCACATGGTGGTGCACATCTATTATCCCAGCTCTTGTGAAGTAGAAGCAAGAGGATCAGAAGTCCAGCATCATCCTCAGCTGCGTAATGAGTTCAGACCTATCCTGGGATATTTGGGAGCCTGTTTCATAGAGAGACTTTGGAGGGGTGGGAGGAGGAGAGGATAGAAAGAACAAGACAAAGGACGAAAGGAAAGAAGGAAGAAATGAAGGGATAGAGGGAGAGAAGCTACAAACACTAACAAGCATGCCAACTATCATACAGATGATATAGGTGACAGGATCTGGAACTGTACTTTGAATGTTTTCAAATTATTAGCTCCCCTGAGAAAGTAAAAATTATCTTCTTTTTGTTTAATAAAACTTGCAATCCATACCAGAAAATTGCATATGATTTCAGGAAGAAATGGATTACTTGAAGCCATTTACAGACTCTACAAGCCAGAAAGTTGAGGTGAAGACGATCTGGATGGAATGAATTTCAAGTTCCCTTTCATCCCTGAGAATTTATGATTCTCATTTCTCTGGCTCAGACTTTTTGCCTGGTTAAGGAATTCTTCGCCCTCCTCTAAAAGAAACACTTTGTAAGTGTCAGAAAAATAGAAAAACAGCATTCCCCATTCTTGGTCTGCATAAAGTATGTCCAGCTCTACAGCAGGCCCTAACAGAAAAGACCAAGAGTCTCCGGGCAGGTTCAGGGCAGAAGGCCAAGGTGCACTGGCTCCTGAAGTGTGTTCTCAGCATGCAGAGCGGCTGTGCCTGCTCCCTCTGTCTTGGCTTTTCATGTATTGTCCAAGAAAATTTTCTGTTTATTAGTCAGTGTCTTAAGTCTTTACAGGTGATGCAAACCAGAGCAGTGAGAGGTCGAATCTCTACGTTTGGAGTTCAGTTCTCTTAACATTTTTTTTTCTTTTCTGTTGAATGAAAGTCTCATCCCAGCAGAGAACTGCTTCAAAATACCCCCCATCAACCTATGCAGTTTCCATACGTTCTTGGCACAGAGGATTTCCAATACGTGAAAAGACAGTTCATAGAAATGTCAGTTATAAAGTGAGCACTAGATATTTATTTTTTTCATTGGGATCGCAGAGGTGCACTTGAATTGGATTCATCTTTTCTCCGTACCATTAAGATATTGACAGATTCCGAGTTGCAGGCTCTGAAATTTTGAGGATAGCTAGCTCATAACATTCCCCTTTCTGCTCCAGGGCAGGGTGAGCTGCTTATAAATCAAGCTGCAAAAATGATGAATTGGATGTCTCCAACTCAATTAGCTTAATGTGGGTAGGAGGCTTTCCAGGTTAGGCAGCCTCTGTTTTACTCATCCCCTGAGCAGACTGTTACATAAAATGAGTACTCACGTCTGAGTCTCAGGGAAACACACTTGGTATTTTTCACTTCAGGGTCCAGCATCATCTTGTATTTCATGGCTTTCGGTTGCATCCAGAGCCACTGAGTGACATTCCTTACAGTGATTTATGCTGTAGCCGGCATTACTTTGTTATCTTTCTCCCTTTTCACTGTGCTAAGAAAGTAGCCTAATAGAATTGCTGCTGTCACTGGGTGATTTAATTGAGGGAAAAAAATCACAGCAATTTAAGAGGAAAAAAAAAATCAAGAATCTGAACTGTTTCCCTGTCAAAAAAATGCTCACGTGAGATGGGCCCTTGTGAAGCTGATACTGACAGTTTGGAGCACTCTCGACATTCCCATCCTTACTTTAGTAGGTAAATCTGCAGAAAGAATTGATTATAGAATTCCTTGGACATTTTGTATTTTGGGGTTTTGTTTTGTTTTGTTTTGTTTGTTTTTTAAGGAAGTTTACTGACACACTGGATAATGTCTATGTTGAAGAAAACATTTTGGATTTAAATATATTTTGTATAGAATGTTTAATGTGTTTACGCTGCCTGTGTTTCAATACTTACAGCTGAGTATTTCTTATGCTTTCCTTCATTGTCCCTCAGTCAAACCTAATTTTGTGTTTCATACTTTGTCATTTATGCTTGATTTACAAAGCTTTATGTGTTTGTGTTTACAATTTTTAACATAATGTTGTAGAAGGATAGTCACTTGTGGAATGACTAACTATAGCTAATTAAAATATGTATTAGTTCATATGATTAACATTTCAAAGTGAGAATACTTTCTAATCTACTTTCCTAGAATTTTCCAACAATATACTATAATACACTGTTAACTGCATTCACTGTGATATGTAGTATATCTGTCAAACTTATGTCTAACATTTTGCCTACCTTGACCAGCATCATTCCTTCTCTGAGCCTCAGCCATGAATACCATGGTTTCTAGTAACTGCCCTACACTCTCAGACTCTGCAAGGTAAACTTTTTTCAGAGTCTATATGTGATATAACCATGCTTGTCCTTCTAGTGCATGGTTTATTTTAGCTAAAATAACATCTATTGGAAGCATTAATGTTATCTGCAAATGACAGAATGCCTTTCTTCCTAGTGGCTGAATGATAGCCTGTTTATAATATCTTAATTTTTGTAATGCATGCATGAGTTGAAGGGCATTAGAGTGACTTTACATCCTAACATAACAATACATAACAAGAAATGTAAACATTTCTTGGATATTGTCTTAGGTAGGATTTTCACTATGACCCCCAGCAACTATTATACAGAAAATATTTAATGGGGATGGCTTCCTTACAGTGCCAGAGGTTCATTCCATTATCATCATAATTGGGAACATGGAGGCATGTAGATATCCATGATGCTGGAGCTGAGAGTGCTACACCTTGCAGGCAACAGCAAGTCAACGGAGACACTGTACAGTATCCTACATATAGGAAACCCCAAAGCCTGCCTAACAGTGACACTCTTTTCCAACAAGGCCATGCCCACTCCAACAAAGCCACACTTCCTAATAGTGCTACTCCCTATGAGAGTATGAAAGCCAATTGCATTCAAACTACCACAGATAGTTTCTTTTCCTTTCTTTGGAAAAAATAATTCAGAATGGGATTGGAATACCATTTAGAGGTTCTAGATTTGATTGGTTGAGGACCCTTCATGTTGTTTTCCATATAGTTGTATTAATTACATTTTCAATAACATTGCAAAGGTTCTATTTCCTATACATTTGTGCGAGCTTTTGCCCTTTATCTTTGTTCCATCTATTCTGGAGACTGAACTCAGGCCCTAGTACTAAGACGGACTCCACCTCTGAGTGAAATCCACATTCCAGTCTAATATCTTCATGATAATAGCTTTTTTCCTTCTCCTTCTAAAAGGTGGGGCATGATAGCTTATCCTAGTTTCTATTTGCATTTGTCTAATGATTAGTGATTTCTATGTATTTGTTAGCTATTTTTAAGTGTTCTTTCAAGAAATGCCTTCTCAAGTATTTTACTAATTTTTAAAAATGAGGTTATTACCTTGATAAAGCATTTCTTATAGATTTTAGATATCAAGCATTCACATAATGTTTTCATTTTTTCTTAATCCCCAGGTTTTCTTTTGATTCTGCTGATTGTTTTTCTTGTGTGGAAGCTTTTAGGGTGGTGTGATTGCATGTGTGTAGCTTTGCTTTTGTTTCCTCTGCCTATTTGGCCATATCAAAAAATAAATAAATCCAAGAAATTTTTAACCAAGAAAAATTTCACAAAGCTCTGTGTGTGTGTGTGTGTGTGTGTGTGTATTTTTTTTAAGTTTTATAACTTTAGGTTTTTAGTCAGGCCTTTATGCACATAAAGTTGAGTTTTCTAGGTGGTTTAGGGTAATGGTCAAAGTTCTTTTCCCAACACTATCTTTGAAGACTGCTCTTTCCCCATTGTGAGTTCTTGCCACCATTCCAAACATCTTTCGGTTATGAGTGTATGAATTTGTTTCTGGGCTCTTTGCTCTGCTCCCCAGGTCTGTACTGGAAGCATTCCTTTTCAGCTATTTGCACTGAGCTGTGACAGGTACTTTGAAGTCAGGAAGACTGAGTCCTTCAGTTTTGCTCTTTTCTTAGATACTGGTTTTTGGTACTCATTTGGAAAGAAATTATATTGTTTCTGTAGACCATTTTCAGCAGAAATGTAGGACATTTTCACAATAGATTTTTTTCCATTCCATGAATACAAAATAGCTTTCCATTTACTCATGTCTCTTCCAGTTTCTTTGATCAAATATTCTACAATTTTTTATGTAGAATCCCTCTCCTCCTAGAGTAAATGTACTCCAAAGTATTTTATTTGATTTGTATCTGTGAACAGTAGCATTTTTCTTGATGTTATTGATAAGATAACCCACTGTTATATAGATGAACAGAAACACTATGGATGTTCATAGTAGTGAGGTAAGTTGGACTTCCCAGGCTGCTGAAGCCCAAAGGTAGAATCAATCCTGAAATCTTTGAAAACTGCTCCCTGTGGTATCATTTTGTGCAAGACGCTGAGTGCAGTTATCAGCCTGGAGCATAGAATAGTGAGGCTGTGTTTTAGGGACCTCTTGGGAAAGGGGGACATAGCAAACCCCTGTGCTCACTTCCTTTCTTTCCAACAAGGAACACTATCTCTTTATGTGATGTGTTGCCTGGAGTCCTGGGAATAATGTAACAAAATTGTCCTGTATCTCTTCAAAGCTTCTTTTCTTATTCAGTTTTTTCTTCAAATCAATAATGGCTCCCTCTTTTATGCTCTCTCTCTCTCTCTCTCTTTCTCTCTCTCTCTCTCTCTTTCTGTATTCTATTCCTACACTGACTCAATCTTCCTAGTCACACATGCTTCCTCTCCTCCCCTTCTCTTTCTCCTACTTCTTTCTCCATTCACTCCCCCCCCCACACTTCCCCTATGCTCTGGGGGACTTGTCCCTTCCCCCTTCTGTAAGGGACTTTATATGAATCTCTTAGAATACACCTTGTATCCTCTGGTGGTGTGAATTATAGGCTGGTGATCCTTTGCTCTAGGTTTAAAATCCATATATGAGCTAGTACATACCATGTTCCTCTTTTTGTAACTGGGTTACCTCATTCAGGATGGTTTCTTCTAGTGCCATCCATTTGCCTGCAAATTTCAAGATTCCATTATTTTTTTCTGCAGAGTAGTATTCCATTGTGTAGATGTGCTGCATATTCTTTATCCATTCTTAAGTTGAGGGGCATCTGGGTTGCTTCCAGGTTCTTGCTATTACAAATGATGCTGCTATGAACATAGTTGAGCACATGCCTTTGTTGCATGGATGTGGATCATTTGGGTATATGCCTAAGAGGGGGATTGCCAAGTCCTGTGGTAAACTATGTAAAGTTGCTTTCATATGTGAAAAGTTGTTGCAGTAGATGTTTCTTTCCATTGGGGACAGTAACTGTAGAACCATACTCTGCTACCTTCTTCTGCCCCCATAACTGTACATTATTGAAAATGCTGAGAACATTAAACTGAAAAATATGTTTCAGAGCAAACTTTTCCATGTTCACTCTTGGCTTTGTTTTGTTTACACATGTTCAGTTACATACTTCATATTTTTTGACACACTGTGCACTTAATATCCTAGTGCATTTTTCTTCTCAGTAATGCAATGCAATTGGAAATTACAGATCAATCTTATTCAAGAATTCAAGAATATAGACATAAAATCCTTGAGAAATTTAAATGAAAATTTATTGAGATTGAGCATGTGGTTGTCAGGTATGAGAAACTGAAGTTTGGTTGTTAGGCATCATTTGATTTATAGGGACCAAGCATTGTGTTACATGCTATAGAGTAGGCAGAATAATGAAGGGAAATATTCTATCTGTGTTTACATATGAATAGTCTATCATAATGCATCTGTCCTTGCATTCATATATGTATTCTTGTGGTTTACAAGATGTTCTTGTATACCTGCTAATAAATCTATTTTACTTGTGAGGGTTAAAGAAGTGGTAGTAAATTTTGTACAACAGGAAAATAATTTAAGGCAAATATTTAAAAATACAGTTTGCTGAAATCTTTTCATATTACCATGTCTGTTGGAGTCATCCTTGTTCAGGTCTTGTTTAAGTAGCTTATGTTGATGAGACTTCATAGGTTTAGCTTTTTTGAACTTCTAGGAAACACAGTCTCAAAAGCACACATCCTGTTCTCTGGCTACCACCTCTTTCTAAATCATCACTGAGTCCTAGATATAGAAGCTGTATCATCAATGTATTGGTTAGGGCACCACGTGGTTATTTGTTCTTTGCATTTTGATGGATTATGATCTTCTGTTAATGGTCACTTTCTGTTGCAAGGAGAGATTACTTTGATGAGAGATGAAGCCTATACTTATCTGTGCATATAAGGATAAATAAATATTTCGAATATGGTTAGGTATTAAGCTGGTTTAGTAAAATAGCTGTTGTAGGTTCTTTTCCAAAATCTCATTGGCCTCAACTAAAGAC
Organism: Phodopus roborovskii; assembly: GCF_943737965.1. Lineage (NCBI taxonomy): Eukaryota > Metazoa > Chordata > Mammalia > Rodentia > Cricetidae > Phodopus > Phodopus roborovskii. The sequence continues at coordinate 3,692,028 of NW_026126480.1, forward strand.
AAAGAATTACAAATAATTAAGGAATGCTTAGAATTAGAAAAACAGTCTTCCCCAGGGAAGAAGTCCTTAACTGGTTATCCAACACCAAGTGGTCAGTCCTAAAATCATAAACATAACTGTAACTTAAAGCAGACGAAGATGATTATACTTACATATTTTGTAACAACCATGAAACAAATAGAGACTATGAATTTGAGAGATAGCAAGTGGGGGTGATGTAGTATATGGGAAAGGTCAGAGAAGAAAATGGAAGGAGAAATGTAACACAAATAATAAAAACACAGTGACAGATATTGGGGCTAAAACTAAAGATCAAAAATAGCAAACTGCCATTCACTTGAGAGTTTTTTGTTTGTTTCATTTTTTGTTTGTTTGGTTTTTTTTTTTTCTTTTTCTTTCTTTCTTTTTTTTTTTTTTTTTATGTGACATGCAGATCCCAGTTCCTTCTCCTTCTCTCCCTTCCTCCCTCTTACCCTCTCTCCTCCCTCATAGGCACCCTGACCACCCTCCCCTCCCATCCCCCCACCCCAATTCCACAAGTAGGGCAATGCCATCCAGGTGGGGTCATGTAAATCTCTCAAGTCATTTGAAGTAGGAACTAGGACTTCTCTCATGTCTCTATGTTAAGGGAGTATCCCTCCATGGGGGATGTGTCCACAAGGTCCTTTTGTGTACCAGGATTACATCCTGGTTCTTACCTCTACTGATCGATGCTCAGACCAAAGGGGTGATACAACAAACTTCAAATTGCTTGCCACTGAACTGTTGCTTAGACTCATTGAGACTGCAATGCTCTTCATCAAAACCCTCAGACTGCTCTTGGAGACTGCACTGAGCTCCTTATATTCTCTCTAGTGCTTGGATCAAAGTTGTTAACTCTGTTTCTCTTAGACTGATTCACTCTCATGTACCCAGGGTGACCATGAACACAAAGAGATCCATCTGCCTCTGTCTTCTGAGTCCTGGGATTAAAGGTGTGCACCATCACCATCCAGATTCTATGACTAACTAGTATGACTACTGGGATTAAAGGTGTGCACCACAACTGTCTGACTTCTATGGCTGAGGTTAGATTTGCATTCTGATCTCCAGGCAAGCTTTACTAGATCATACACAATATATAACCACAGGGAAACAATGAAATAACAGTTTAATTTAATAAAAGATTTAAAGAAGAAGAAGCAATTTGGTTACCTCACTGTGTTCAGGACCAAAGGAGCACAATGAGTCTTTTTATTCATTACCATATCATCCAGGATGATTGTTGGTATTAACATGCAAATGAAGAGTGGACTATGTGGGTTCTAATATTGTTGATGATCAATACATTGCACAATACTTTAGTTGTCATCATGTTAGCCACTCATATAAATTATTCATTGAAGATTTATTTGAAATCTAACTGCATGGTCTATATATGGTATGCATATTAGTTTATAATAGTTTCTGAAGGAGGGAGTTATTCAGACTATGGTCCAACAAAATGATACATTTATGTTGAATTAAATATAAGTAGAACTTCCGGTGAAAATGGATTTTTTTTCTTATTCACATATTTGTAAATTATGATCCAGATTTCCTTATCTAGAAGACATATTCTAAGAAACACACATATTTCCTGCTTCTGGAGTCCCATTAGAATTCCCTCACTCACCAGATTTTGATCATAAGGAAAAGAGACTTTTCATCCCTGTAGATTCTTTCTACTTCTTCAAAATTTGCCACTTTTGATGGGGAAATTCCCAAATGGATTACTTAATTGTTCCCACTCTTAGAGTTCTCATGAAATCCAGAATTGTGTTGCTTTGTCATCAACACTATGAGGATTATTTTAATCCATAATAATTAATTTAATATCAAGTAAATTCCTATCATGAGGGTTATAGGCAGCACAATATCTTTCTGAAATGACTGAGTTCTCAGTGCCTTCATTGTGGGTAACAAGAACAGCCAAGAAAACAATACCCACATGTCCCAATCTACATGTTACCTATATTTAAAAATAATTCTTCAGAACAATTCACTGAGTTTAGTCCTATTTTATTTCCATTTTGTAGATGAGTAAACAATGTATTGGACTATATAATTTCTTTATAGTTAGATTACCAGGTTATTTTTTAAATTTTAAGTTCTTGAGCCTACTCAGTGCAAACTCTTAGGATTATCCTAAGACATAGGAAGTATCCTTCTGTTTATTGTGTACATACCTTAGCCATATTTTCATTTTATTTCATTTTCTTTGGAGATGAGTTCTGGATATTTAGCTCACACTGGCCACAAACTCATGATCATCTTCCTCAGGTATCAAAACTCTTAGGAAGTTCTGATTCATTTATTAATAGCACATAGACAAGATATTATTAATTACAAATAATATCTTATGAATGTAAAATGTAAACAGTGCAATGTTTCACTTTTATGAGTGTGGCCAATATTACCTTGAGAATTCTTGGATATTAGATAATACATTTTTAAGTTCATGTCTGGCTTGGTAACAGATTCATCAAATGGTAGTTTTCTCTATTACAGTAGGCACAGATATAAAACTTTGGACTTCCACAGTGGCAGCTTTGTCAAATGTAAGCGGCCATTTGTTATTATTGTTTGATTAACAAATAATGTAAATGATTTCTGACTAAACTTATTTTAAGTTTGTGCTTTTATTATTGTCAATATGCAAATATGATAAAAGATCCATTAACAATGAAGTTATAGAATCTCATGTCATCTGTGAAAGAATTTAGCTGAAAACAAACATTTATTTAGTAACTGTTTTGTATCAGGCACAAATTAATGCTATAAGGCTACAACAGTGAATTAAACAGTTAACTAATTGAATTAAGTCAGTTTCTTTCTTTATAACATTAATAACCCTATGGAAGTGAGCAAACAAGAATATACAATCATAGTGTAGAATATGATAAGAGTTATAGAGACTCACATAAGGATGTTACCCCTGCAATCATTGGGGGAAATAATCCTAATGAAGACATCAGTTATTGCAGTCTCTGTGGCTGAGCCTTGCCGACACAGTCATAGAACATCAGAAAGGCAGTGTGACAGCTAAAAAATCTCTGGTATAGGGGAAAGTGAAGTCAGAGTGGTACTGAGGAGGTTAAGGTGGGTAGGCAATCAGTTTCCATGCATATTATAAACTAAAGATGTGATTTCATAATGAGATGAGAAGCCAGTGGAGGGCTGTGAACAGTGGAGTAAGATGATGTAATTTATTATTTGAAAATGTTTCTTTGGCTGCTCTATAGAGAATAAGCTATTTATGTCTACATAACAGACATCAAATATTGTCACTTTGTGTGCTCAGCATAAACAGAGTAGAAAAATCATAACCTAATCATGCTTCATATTTATAGATATGAGATTGTTTTATAAACCAAATTGGTTTCACATTTTCCAGCCAAGTATTAGTGCCATTTATCTTTTCCCATCATTTTGAGTGTATATTACTTAAGGTAGTTAGATAAAAATATAGTTGTTTTTAATAAACGAGAAATATGGTTTGAGTTTTATAACAGGGATTGTAAAAATTCCAAACAAACTTATTTTCAAAATTAATTCATTCTGTGTATTAGGAAGCTTTTTAAGAACATGTGACTTCTTTTAAATTCTTTCCTTGATGAAAAATCAATGTCTCCTAGGATAGTCTATTATGTTCTCTTTGCTTTCAGTGGAAAAAAATGATAGAAGAATCAAGAAATATGCAGATACATCACAATGTCAAAGAGGGAGATTAGTATACCTGCAAGTATCCTATACAATCACTTTTTAACTTTCACTACCAAGCTAGATAGAAACAAGGATGCAATATTGCTGTTCATCCCACATTGATCATATGTGGTCTATTGAATAATGCCAACACAAATAATATTTTAAATCTGAGTCCATGAACTCTTCAGATCCTCCACCCATTCCCTCAAAATTAAACTACCTATCTTCTTGGCATTTTCATAGTACTATGCATTGACTGTACCTGATACAGAAGATGGTCTGGATGCTTATGAGTGGCAGAGAACACAAAACCGCAAGCTAGTGATTAACCTGAAATGAGTGGTTAACCTTCCGAGAACAAAGGAAGCTTCCTTGACTTTCAGCCATTGTCTCCTGTAGAAATGTCTGTAGACCAATTCTAAATGGTCTTAATAATAAAAATTCACAGTCAGCTATCAGGTGGCGAAAGCTAAAGAATCAGAGAAACAGAGCAGGCAGCCAATAGAGAGTTCTTACCTCTACAAATGCTCAGACTGCATCCTCTCAGTAGATACCCCAGACTGCTCCTCGGACTCACTGCCTTGAGCTCTGGCCTCCTCCCATCTTATGTTCCTTTCTCTGCCTAGCCATATCACTCTTGTCTGCACCTCTCTAGTTCTGGGACTAAAGGCATGTAACCCCAAGTGCTGGGATAATCTTTGTGTGAACTCTGTTCCTCTTTTGGACTGAATCAAATTCGTGTAGCCCAGGGTGGCCTTGAACTCACTCACAGATTGTCTCTCTCCCAGGTGCTGGGATTAAGGTATGTGCCACCACAGCCTGGCCTCTATGGCTACCTAGTGTGGCTAGCAGTGCATTCTAATCTTCAGGCAAGCTTTGTTTGTTAGATCATAAATAAAATATCCACAAAAATGTCTATTTGAGAATCCAGATTAATATCCAAAAGATTTCGAGATGAATAGGAATTAATGATAGATCAATAGAATGGACTTAGTCACTCACGCCTTAAAGTGATGGTTGGCTTCAGTAAGGAAGGCTGCATTGGCAGAGAGGACAGAATGATTGCCTGTGACCTACAGGTAATCCCCTCTGGGACATGTGCTTGATATTGCAACAACTTCTGTTTCTATTTCCTCCCTTTCATTTGAGGACTCTATTCACTGAGCACTTCCCACTGTCCTTTTATTAGTTACACGTTGGTGTTGCAAGAAGTTTCTTCAAAAAACTGGATTGAAACAGCACAGATTTACTATCTCACCGATGAAAATCAGGAATACAAAATGAGTCTCTTCAGTCAAACATCAAGGTGTACATGCTCTGTGGGAAACTGGGCTTGTTGCCTTTCCTAGCTTCTAAAGAAAGCTCCTGCAACATTTTCTGGACTACTTTTTTCCACCTCTCCAGCCAGAAGTAGCTCAAGTTTAACCTTCAAACAGAAACAAAGCATCTTGCAATTCCTCTCTTCCTCTGCTTCCCTCTTCATATGCCTTTCCTGACTCTTTGAAGAATCCCTGTGATTGCAACAGGCCCAACTAAATGATCCAGAAAAACATCTAAATATGTATCCCTAATCTAAACACATCTGCAAGTTACTGCTATGTAAGGCAGCCTATTTACACATTTCAGAAATTGGAATGTGACCAATTGAGAGACTATTATCCTGACTAACGTAAGCTTTAACACCCTTTTGTAAATATTAAGTAAAGGTGTATGGGATTGCTACATACTTTACAGTTCTCTACCTCTGTTACAATCTGGAAAATATGACCATACACTGTTTTTTTTTCCAAAATTACCATGTATAAACACAGGCTGTAATCTATGAAAAAAAATGTAACCTCTAGCCTCCATCACTAGCCCTTATAGGCTATTTTGCATCATGTCTGAAGAAAATTCACATTTTTCTGCACTACTGCTAATATTAAATGGCAATAAAATAATGATTAATGTAAATTTATTAGTGAGCATATGAAAGTATTCTAGGAACATTTAGTGCTATTTATAATATACAGTAATTTTGCAAGGTACATGTTACTATTAGTTTTGAAAATTAGGGTTCTGACATTGAGTAAAAATTAAACACTGGCTCAGAACTTTCTAACCTCTAATTGGTGTAACTATAATTCAAATTATGTGTCTCTGATTCCAACACCTCCAGAAATTTGACTGGTTTTGAAGTCTTAAATATGCCATTACCAAGCCTCAGGTTGCATAGCTTCAAAACAGTAGCAGTACTTGTATGTATGGTATCGTTCTTATAAACTCGCACTAGGTATTACAAATAGTATATGTAAGTGTTTGTTATAGTGATAGACAGGTGTACTCTAAGATTACTAAATGGTACTTTTAATTTTATAATTGCATTCACAGTTTTATTGATAGCTTGTACCAAGATTCAAGGAAGGAATTACTTATCATTTTCCCTTGAAATACGATTACTAATTGTGTGCAACAAATAGGATACAATTCACCATGCTCATAGCCAAGGTACAGAAAACTGTCAAAAACAATGATGCTCAGAGCCGAGTGTGACAATGCCCACCTGCAATCCCTGCACTTGGGAAGCCAAGGTAAGATAATGGTGAGGTTGATTCCCTCTTGAGCTGTGTGATAAGACCCCCCCTCAATTTTGAGGCCCCCACAGAGTCAATTCTGGGTCCACGTTTGACACCCAGTCTCCTGAATCTAAGTTCTGGTTTACTATCTACTACCACTGTTTACTAATTCCATATGAGAAAATTTAAAAATCAGAATATCAAGCATTCTATCCATGCTATTCCTGAAATCCCTGATATCAAAGACAGGCCCATGCTACATGTTTTTGAAGGAGGAACTCAGTTTAAACTCTTCTGCAAATGAATTATTCGCTCAGTTTAAGAATTATAAAACATTGAAATCAACCTGTAGATGTTGCTGCTAACATCATTTCATGGACCCTTTATAATGTGAAGCTTAAACTACCAGCCTTCATCTTTCATAGTGAATGATTTAGACCATCACTTTGATTTCTAGTGGAAAGCAGTGCTCTGTGAAGATTTCAACATTAAGACAAAACAGCTTTCCAAAAGATGGTTTAAAACCCTGGAAAAATAGTACAGAAGTCCTTTCTAATTAAATTAAATTTGGGTTTTAAGGGAAAAAAAAACTGTAAAGATTAAAAAGGATATTGGCAATTATGTCTACACAATCTCAGGTTTTTCTCTTTGAAGTATGGCTTAAATTGTGTCTTTGATAAATAAGTAATGAGATTTCATTTGATGAACTAAAATATCTAGTCATAATAGTGTTTGATAATAAAAAGGATGTCGTTAATAATTGAGAATTAATAATGCTCACAATGGGCTCTAATTAGCTAAACATTTAGTTGTTAGATAGCATTTGGCATTGTAAATTTACCTAATCATGACTGTTATTTTCTTGATGGAAAGAAATATTGCAATAGCAAGACTCTTTTCCCCTGAAGAAATAGTGTGGTGGAGAAATGAGGACTTCAGTGGCAAAAGAATGAGTTAAAATGCGGTCTACTGTGCATACCTAAGCCTCAGTTTCCCTGTGCAAAAGTGATGAAGGGCTCTTAATTTATATAATTCCCAAGTTAAATTACTTGAAGGGAATGGAGAGTACCTTCTGAAGAGTAATAAGTGCTTAGCAAATGCTGGCAGCTGTATTTGTCACTGTTTTCAAAGATAATATTGGCCACACACTTGGCAGCAAGCCTACCTGTGTATCAGAGGTATTGACCACATTTTAGAGTCACATCAGATAATATCTAAGTACATGGTATCCCAAACTACATTCTTGTCCTGGCAGTTGGATGCTGGGAAGGAATAAGATGTAATTTATCACAGAACTGAAAACTGTAATACAAACTTAAGTTATGAAAAGAAAGGTACAGCCAAGCTTACAGGATAATATTTCAATTTTTGATACTCCTTTTTGAGTATGTCTGGGCTTTTATTAAAGTTCTAAGACAAATACTCTTGAACCTGCTGATTCAGACTATTCTTCTGAACTATCTATCATTTTAACTTTACAGACAGTCTAGCCCTGGAGTTAGAAAGTGAGGCAATGATAGATTGTTTTGTTGGAGACCAGTGTCAGTTGGCTACAACGTCTCTCACCTCCTCTGTTCATACACAAATATACTCTGAAGAAGACCAGAAGATTTGCTCCTAGGAATGACACAGGCATGGCTAGAAAGGCCTAGATATTTTTTGACTGTCATTATTTTGATCTGCTCCACGCAGACTTCACCATTTACTTTTCTCCTTACCTGACTTTCCCTTGACATAATTCAGGAGAATTGGTTACGTCTTCACCTATTGACTCATTTAATCCTGAGACAAACATATGAAATAGTAATTGGCATTCAAAGATGAATAAAGTCATGTTATTTGAGCTTTGCTTCCCTGTTTACTAAGAGAGAACACCACAGAAGCTCTCTCTTATAGAAAGTCGTTTCTATCATGTTCTGACCTTCTCTGAAAATCCTTCTTTGATCTGTACCACTGTTACTTCAACTCAATAAGTCATTGTTGAATTAAAACTTTGAAGAAAATATTGAGGACATATTGTAGCAGAAACTCCTGCTTCCCTGAACATGGTCAGTTTTGTTTAGTTCAGTGACTTTTTTGACTATTAGGCACTTATCCTCAACCTTCCTCTCTAAAGAGAGTTCTCAGAGATATAACAACATGCTAACATTACTGTCTAGTTTCTAGGTAGTGGGTCTTACTTTATTTTTTTTTCTTCCCTTTGTACATTGAGCTATTTCTGTGTACCCCAGGGATAACAAGAAGTTACATTGGAAGCTGGGTAATTAAATGAGTTCCATAATATATAAATGAACACCCCTGGCAATGTTCAGATAATCTTAAGAAAATAATGTTAATCGAGTTCTTTAAGGCTCCCAATTTAGAAATGAAACTGTGAAGTGAAGTCAAATCTTTCGAGGTTACAGAACTAGTGAGGGGCAAAAATATGTAGTGAAAAATAAAGGCCATCAATATGATTAAAGACTGAAATAAAATACTTCATGTTTTGTAACATGAATTTCCTGCTGTATTATTTATTTACTTCTTATGATGCTTTATTCTGGTAATTATGCCACTGAGCATAGTTTTAGATCTATGAGATCTCTACTTTCAATCAGGACCCTTTTTCCTCAGAAATTTTTACATGATCATCTATGTAGAAATATATAAAATATATATTTATGAAAATAAAAACATATTGACAATTAATTATGTAATTTATTTTCAAATAACTCATTGTTATACATTGTTTTACACTTTATTAAAGATGAAAGGGAATTATATCTGAAGAATATAAATGTTCTTATTTACTTTCATATAAAGAATTAAATCTAATACAAGTATTAGGTATTGTATGACATATAGTTTCAGTAATATTTTTAAGTGTTAAATCAATGTTTTTATTTTATGATAGAGTCAAAAATGCCTATTTTACATAAATATACAGGATGATATGATCCACATTTATTTAGGGCCCATTTAGATTTTGTTGGAAATTCTGGCCTATTCCCAAGCCAAAATTAAGTATTGTTTATGCAAATCAAACAAAAATTGAAGAACAAACATTGTAGCAAATCATAGTTCAAGGATACATTAATTTGATACTTATATACTAAGGAGTGATGGTATGAAAGTAGTCAATATCTCCATATTCTGTAATTAAACTATTGCATTTCTATGAGTGCAGCAAACTGCATAGACAGTTAGACACTCTGATTCATAGCTACAAAGCAGTCTCAGATTGACTGTGATTCATAGCCATAAAACAGTCTCAGATGGAAGACAGTCTGTTTCCAGCAGTGTTTGTTGCTGTTGCATGGTGTGATCAAATGTGTAGTGAATAGTGAATATTCAGTGTCTTCAGAACCATGACTACAATGAAATCAAGTGATTTGCTTTGAATATGAAATATCTCCATGGCTTGCAAGTTTGAACACTTGGTCCCCAGCTCCTGGGCATGTTGGAAAGGTGGTGGACCCTTTAGTAGGTAGAGCCTAACTGGACCAAGTAGGTCAATGCAAGGAAGCCTTGAAGCTTTACATTCTGTCCCTACTTCCTATGTTTAGATGCAATGTGACCATGCTGGTTTCTGGTTCTTGCCACCAAATTGTCCCTGACTCCTGTCATATCTTTCTTGTCATGATGGAAAATTTGCCCTAGAATTGAAAGACAAAAATTAACCTTTTCTCCATTGAGTTGCTTTCGTCAGGGTATTTATCACAGTGGAGACAAAGTGACTAATGCATGTCATGTTGGTGAGCACAACCAGAAATGCCTTAAATTCATAATGTGTTTGAGTTTGGGTTAATTTTTGATCATTATGTGTTCAGAAAATTTGTACTGTTGGAAGGTATTTCATGAACCCCACATCTGTTGTGAAACCACATGTACCAATAAGAAATTGAGAATATAGAGTCAAATACTATAATTATAGATGACAAAACACCTTATATTTGAGTTGTATTGGAGAGTTCACATATATTTACCTGTTTATCATAAAATTCCAATTATTTGGACAAAGTATGTGCATTTCTCTTCCACAGGTAGGGACATAAAAAAAGACACATACACACACACACACACACACACACACACATTATTTTTTTATTTTACATATCTATCCCAGTTCCCTCTCCCTCCCTCCCTCTCTCTTACCCTCTCTGCCCCTCACATGCACCCTGACCACCCTCCCTTCCTATCCCCACACCCCAATTCCACATGTAGGGCAATGCCATCCACGTGGGGTCATGTAAATCTGTCAAGTCATTTGAAGTAGGGACTAGGACTTCTGTCTCCAGGTTAAGGCAGTATCCCTCCATGGGGGATGTGTCTGCAAGGTCCTTTTGTGCACCAGGAATACATCCTGGTTCCACTGTCTGAGGTCCCTTAGACTGCTCAGTCCTTCTGGCTGAAACCCATATTCACGGGGGCCTGAGTCAGTCCCATGCTGGATTCCAAGCTATCAGTCTAGGGGCCCGTTAACTCATCCTTGTTCAGGTCAGCTGTCTCAATATGTTTCTGCAACTTGGTCTTGTCTTCTCCCTCTGCATCTGGATTCTAGTTCAACTCAGTATTTAGGTATAGGTGTTTGCTTCTGTTTCCAACAGGTACTAGATGAAGGCTCCATGATGGTGGATAAGTTAGTTGTTGATCTCACTATGCTGGAAGGGCATTTATGGTAGCCTTTCCACGGTTGCTCAAATTGTTAGTTGCTGGCAGTCTTGGCAGTCTTGTAGGTCTTTAGACCTTTCTTTAGGTTCAGTTTTCTCTTCAAACCAATAATGTCCCCCTCTTTTATGTTCTCTCTCTCTCTCTCTCTCTCTCTCTCTCTCTCTCTCTCTCTCTCTCTCTCTCCCACTCTCCTTTTGTCTCTCTTCTGTCTTCTATTCCTACCTTGACACAATGTTTTAAAGCCTCATTTTCTGAGCTCTATATCACAATCACTCAGTTCCAACAATCATCTCACAACTAGTTTCATGTGCAGGTTCCCTACTATTTCTCATGTAAACATGAATCTATATGGAAAGTAGATGTATTTTATGTACTTGACATATTTCATGAATAAATGCTTAAAAGTAGAATTTTAAGCTATATTTTTTTATATTGGAATGACTAATAGGTAATACATGTAAGATTTTTGAACATTATTCATATAGTCTATTGTTTCTGATTCTGTCTGGGACTTATTATGGTTTGAATTATGATGAAAAGTATGTTTAAGTTATGGATGAATGCACTTTCAAACTGCAATGTGTGCAAACAAATGAGCCCAATCAAATGTGAATCAACATAGCTGTATATATGTGAGCTTTTTTGTTTTTAAATTTTGTTTCTTTGTTTGTTTCTATAATATCCTTTAGAATATAGGTGTTCATTGCTTCAAATGTGCCCTGGAGAAGGGAGAAAGACCTTTGAGTAACTATAGGAAGACTCTCTTTCTACCTGGAAAGTTAGGTCAGAGTAAATCCATTCAACATTAGCTTTTCAACCATTAATCAGTATTTCTAGTTCCATTAACCTGGGTATTCAGTATTACTGAAGAGTGAGAGAATCTGGTCCTTCATGTGGCTTCTGCTTCCTTGTCCTCAATGCAAATAGACCGCATGCTATGGAGCCATCAATGTAGGTGCTAGAACCTGCCTTAGCCTGAGAGAATTGAGGTTACCAAGGCCCAAGTCACTACTCTGGCCAGAAGGAAGGCAAAATGTTCAGGGAAATCACCTCTCTGGCATGGAAGGCAAAATGCTCAGGGAAGGAATTCAGCAGTTTATTCATTTGAGACTCCAAGCACTCATGAGCTATCTATCTGTGCCCACATTTGAACTAACTTTCAAGCTTTTTATTTTCTACCTTCTTAATTTAACCTACACCATTTATTTGTTTTGTTTTGTCTCTTAAAACCTAATTGCCATGGCTGTGGCATCATCCATGTGAATAGAAAGCATCGAATGCCTGGGTGGGAACTGTCAGTTATCCCTTCCAGCTATCTAATCTAGAAAGCAATGAGCTGAGAGCAGAATGTTCTTCCTGCAATATGTTTTTATAACCATGCTTTAAAACACTGTACCCCTGATCATACTTATATACTTTATCACAATATGATCTTTTTATTTTAATCTTTGTATCATGTCAATCTTCCCTAAAATACAGTATCTTTTAGGCCAAGGACAAATTTTGTATTCATCTGCTTATCCCACAGAAAAGATGGCCTCATTTGCTAGATAGATCATCAGTAGGGATTTTCAGTGAATGAGCAAATAAGTGACTGAAAACTTTGCCTGGGGTCAATAGGTTTTGAGGATCAGAGGCTGAATTTAAGTTGAACTAATAGAACTCATGTGTTTATTCTACTTTCTCCCTTTGCCATGTGTGCAGGCTGTTTAAATATTAGGGTACCCTATAAATATCTGTGTGTGTACATGTGAACTCATGCTCATGGACATGTGCACATATATGTGTGAGAACATTCAGAGACACACAAAGAGAAAAGAAGAGAGAGAATGTTGCTGAAAACAGATCTACTTTGGTTGGATAACCTGGAAAAGGCTAATATTTGGTGCTAAGCTAAATACTTAACCTAAAACTCTTCATCTTCACTTAGAACTAGCAAAGCATTTTCACCCAATAATGGGACAAGCACTTCTTAGTTTAGTGTAGCAGTATAGGAAAGAGTGTCATGAGTCTTGGGCTGTCTGAACAGAGCCTCCTGCTTACAATCTACATCATAAACTTGTGCTTTGCCATCTCTTCAGAATAAGGATCATGGTTTAGTCTGATGAACCATCCTGATTTCTATACTCTTTACAAATTTGTCTCTGTCTTTTACTATGGTCTTGTTGATCAAATCTATTGGAGATAGCTGTCATTATCTGATACCATTTTAGACGTTAAAGAGCTCATTTTATTCTTCCTACAATTTCAAGGGGCAGGAGTTACTATCCCACAATCTGATGAGGCATGAATTTGTATGTCATCTTATTGATGAGGAAACTAAGATTCAAAGAACTTAAATTATTTCTCTATAATCAGAGAAATGATGACCAGCATCAGATGTTAGAGTCATTACTTCAAGCTTTTAACCACTTAAGTATATTTGGAAAATGTTAAAATCCTTAAAAAGATAATTAAGCACTTAAACAAATTATTAAGAAGGAAACAAGAATTGGGTGTGTGTGCTGGGAGGGAGTATGGTGGAAATATAAACCATACAATGGAGATGCTCTGTATGGCTGAGATGCCTAGAATCAGATGACCCTCAAGAGCTCTCCTAGTGGTGCATTAAAAAGTCATTGCATCTGGTGCTTGTACACCTACATTCAATCCCAGATTCACCATTTCATTCCTCTAGTTCACTTTATTTGTCATTGTTTAAGTTGCAAAGGCATAAGGTGAAATAACATGAAAAAATACCTTTCTTTGGCACAAGAGATCTTTACTTTGGTATGTCAACAAAGCTTATTATTCATGTCCACTGTTTAGTTATGCTTTAGAGTAGTACTATTATGAATTCGTTCAGATGATTTTGAAATCATGGTGGCATAGCACACTCTTTTGTAGCAGATCTTTAGAATATACAGTGTTGGTGGTAATTGTGCATATCAGAAGAGGATCTCACTAGCATGGAGATTGTGTTTCATTTTATTTTTTTTTTCACTGAACTCACACTGCTTCTAGAGCCCATTTCTTTGGAAGTAGGTTGACTCAGTGACAGAATGCCTAATGCATAACTTCTTTAGGCTTCAGTTTCATGGATTAAAATATAAATGCAATGCATACATTTCTAAGATAATTTTACTCAGACCTAGAATATGTTAAATATCATGCAAAGATTTTATATTATTAACTTACTGGTTGTGTTTTATGTCTTATACCTACAGAAATACTGGATGTCAGGGAGACTGCAAGTATCCCAGCTATCACTTCATTGAGTAGATATACCTTTGGAAACAATCTGTGGGAAGATGTCATGTAGAAAATTACTGTCTTTTCATGTGTGGTTTGTACTCATTTATTTTTTTGCCTTGCATACTGTGGCTTGGTCTTCTGGTGTACTGTGCATTTTGATTGTGACTCAAGTCATGGGTACTTTTTAATGCCTCATTCCTTGAAACCTAGTTGGCTGCCTGCTGTCAGATCAAGGTATCATGCAGCTTTTCATGTGTCTGTATGAGAAAAAATGACATTCAGTGGAGGTATGATGGCATTTGAGTGTCACTGATAAGACATGATTGGTTACTTTAATTTCCATGGAGGTTGACATATTTCATTATGCAAAATAATAATCATGTTTTATATGAATCCCAATGCTCCTGAACTCATGTCATGAGAATTCTAATTAGGAATATGTGAGCCGTGCCAAGAGCAAATGAGCTTATAATTTTACTTGAATTAAAATTTCAGACCCTTCCTCAAGAGTCCTCTTTAGAGGTAACATCCATCTCCTGGGATAGTCTAATGGCCTTCCAAGTATCTAAGTTCTCAGTTTGTATTACTGTTAGAAAAAAATGGATGGCTCTTCTTTATTGGATAGTGGATAAATACTCTGATCTTGCATGTTCCAAAGCCCAAACCTGGGGCTACAGAGGCCATAGGACATAGTTATAATAGCAATCATCTAGTACTTGAGGGAGCTCAAACTCAACCCTAGCTCATTGCTAATTAGCTGTGTGAACTTGACAAACCATTTAATGTCTTAACACTGTTCTGAGTAATATATTTTTTAAAAAATGAATATAATAACTCCTTTGAATGCTCGTGGCAATTTTCTTGTATCTTTCCTATAGGAAAATAAACAAAAGGATGCTAGCATTAGTGGACATATTATGTTTGCAAATCCTTTGCCAACTTAAAAACAAACAAACAACAACTGGGACAGATAAAGAAAAATTCACACCTAAGTTCATTACTATAATTTCCCAGCTCTGGATAAGATAAGTTCATTTTTCTATTTCACATTAAGTCTATAAACTATTCCTTATCCCAAAATTGTCATTTCTTATCATATCTGGGTACTATACATATCAATGGTATAGGATAAGGCTCATTGTTATGGTACAGTTATCACTGGAGACTTATGAGTCACTTGAGAACAAGGTAAGATAGAAAATTAAATAAACAGCAATTTTGTAAAAGAGCATACTGACGTTTAAAAAGATAATTATTTTTAACCTATATGAAATTTCATCCTGGAATGTCATTAGATCTTATCAGCAATAACATCCTTACTTTACAGTGTTCCTATAAACCATCCCAGTGAAACAGGTAATAAAACATCTAGTAGACTGTGTAGTAGGCTGTGTGCATAGTTCAAAGTTGTGACCATTATGATAACTTTCTTGTTAAGTTAATGACACTTGTCTTTTTTATTGGGAGTTAACAGCCACGAGTGACAGTGAGAATTTGGAACTCAACCCCTGACTTAGGTTCACTGAGCTTTATAAAAAACATGCAGAACTTACTCTAAGCTTTATAACACCTAAAGGTCTAATAATTCAGTCATCACTATTCATCAGTAATTTCTCAACCTCATTCCAAGCAGGGTCTTTCCAAGAAATTAAGAGAACGTGAAATTGAAAAGGTAAAGGAAATTTTTTGGTTCAGAAGCTTGGGATATTTTGAACCCAATGCCCTCATTCATTCAGCCATAAACTAACAGTGAAACCATTTCCTATGCAGAGCCTGAACGTTTGTTACAAGCAGAACAGCCCAGCACAATTTAGATGCCTGATCATACCGAAGAAAAAGGAGAATATAATGGCATCTCAGTCCCCTATCTCATATTTTTATCTGAGCCCACCTGCAGACCAGCCTATTTCTTGACTCATAATCTGCCATAAATTAGAAGGCTTTGAGAAACACCAATTCTACACATGAATGAATCAAAATCAGTTCATCCTTGCTCCTCTCACGTTGCACCTGTTAACTGTCCTCCATATTCAAACATGTAGATCACCCATACACTGCCAGAGAACAAGACTGAATATAGGACATCACAGAGCTTGATGGAAAGTAGAGACACTACATTAGTAAAAAGGCCCTTTTTCTTTAACTATTGTGTGGTTGAATCTAGCAGAGGAATACACACTGGATATAAAAGTGCAGAGAAGGAAATTTTTCTCAAAATAAGTGATATATAACTAAGCTGTCATCATGTTTATCATTATTTATCCCACAAGCAAACAATAAGCATATAGTAGATAATATCTTATGACCATATGATTAAGTCATAATAAATATGACCTAGTCCTTTATCTTTTTCCTTTCATAGAACAACAAATGTTAGAATGTAATAGCACATGGTTTTGAATGTGTATAGAGCAATAAATTAGGAGTATAGGAATTATGTTTCAGACTTGTGGGTTGAGTAGTATAGTACACTTAACATTAGCATAACGTTTCCATAACTCAAAGGTGTGAATAACATCTAAGAAAATATATAGTGAACTTCCCAAAACATTATGCACAGAGAACCAAAGACCCAGTAATAGGAAGTTAAATTAGAGGGTGTCTTTTGAGACACAAGACGCCTTTTACCAAAAACTGTTGGGGAAAATTTTAAGAAAGGATTGAAGCAACTTTTTAAAGATATTTTTGAGATTATAATATAATTATATGGTTTTCACTTTCACTTTCTTCCCTCTATACCCTCCTAATATACTGCTCTCCCTCACGAACTCTTTTTTTTTTTTTACTTTTTTTATTTTATTTTATTTTATATAACAAAGTCCAATTAAATGAAAACAAACATTTATAGAAAATATTTGGGAATTTGGGCGTCATTCTTTCCAAACTACTTCCTGCTAGTAAGGGGCGCTTTCATGGGGGATTCTAAGAAGGTTCAGAAATCCTGGCTGTAGTCTGTAGGGCTGCTTTGTCCAGCTGTTTTGAATGTAGGATCACCCTGTACTCTGTTTCAGGCGGTCTGGCGTGATCAAACCACATTAGTCTGGAAGGAATCCACATCTTTTCATTTTCTGTAGAAACAAAAATAGAAATCCTTTTCCCCAGTAACTTGTCCTTCAACTTAAATTTTGGAGTCAAAGCATTTTTTTTTTAATTTAATTTATTATTTTACATGTCAATCCCAGTTCCCTCTTCCTCCATCCCTCCCTCCATCCCTCCCTCCCTCCTTCCCTCCCTTTTACCCTCTCTGCCCTCTCACAAGCACTCTAAACACCCTTCCCTCCCATCCCCCACCCCAATTCCATGTGTAGGGGAATGCCATCCAGTTGGGGTCATGTAGATCTGACAGGTCATGTGAAGTAGCGGAAGAGGACAAGGGCTGAGCTGGAACTTGAGAAGGTTTTGCAGGATAGTGGGATCTCACTGGAAACTGGCGCTCTCCAGCTGAGACCTTGTTCTTTGGCAGAGGCCAGGATTTGGGGATCAAGGATTTTGCCCACAGGAACTCAGTCCTCACGAACTCTTTATCTTTATTGTTACACACTACCACACACACTACAGCTGAGTTAATGTGTGTGTGTGTGTGAGTGAGTGTGTGTATGTGTGTGTGTGTATGCATTTGTTGGGGTAGGGAGTGAGGGGTGTATGTGAGTATGTGTTTAGATGGCAGGAATAGAGTCAAAGAGTGAAACCTGTGGCATGTTAAATACTTTTCTTTCCCAAAATAATGTCAGGCCATTGAAGCTTTAAAATGTAAAGGAACAGAAAGTGTAGAATTAACAGTAGGGAAGACTTCTCTGGGCTGTGGCAGCAGGTGCAGCCTCCTTTTCAGTGTGTGCAGGATCCACCACCATGGACTCCACCAAGCACTCGGAACCTGTGCCCACTTATAAAACCATACCACTCTCCACTTTAAGGCATCAGCCATTTTTTGCTAGATATATCTGTGAGATCTTGTTGTGTTTGTGTTTCTTTGTCTTGCTGTTTCACTTTTTGTAAACTGTAGGATTTTATTCTTTTTCTGAATAGTGTTCCATTGTGTATATGTTACTCATATTCTTTATCTACTCACCAGTTGATGGACACTTTCCTTGACAAGTATGCAGTCATCACAGAAGTAAAAACATCTAACTATGTAGATGCACAGAAGTAGAATTGCTGGGCAATGAGGTAATATGTTATTTTTTTAGACTTAGTTACATTATTGTATGTGAATAAAAGTTTTGCTTGTATGTATGTATGTATCCCACATGTGGCCCATGGAGCTCGTAAGAAAGTGTGAGATTCCCTGAAATTATAGTTATAGATGGTTGTAAACCACAGTGTTGGTCCAGGTCCTTTTCAATAGGGATGAATGCTCTAAACTGCGGATCTAAACTGTTTCTCCAGTCCCTGTTAGCATGGCTTTTGTGAAGAAACTTCATAATGCAGGGCTCTTTTACATTCCCATCCACAGGGTTCAAGGATTCCTTTCCCTCAACTTTCTCTGTCTTTGATGATAACCATTCTGACTCAAATGAGCTATTATCTCCTTTTCATTTTTGTTTACATTTCTGAGAAGGGAATAACTTTTTTGGTACAGAAGCCTCCTCTGCCTTTTTCATGCCACAATTATCTTGCTGCTTTTATACCAACAGCCCCAGTCTGCCCTCCCTCACCTCCTAGAAAGTACTCTTGTATCGGACTGCATTAGACTGGAACAAGACTCTTAAAGTTTTGTCATTAATTATCTTCTAGGCAAAAATATTCATCTCAGTAAAACTCATCTTTTCAGATTGTATGTTTCTGATTAAATGAATGAGGGTATATGAAACTTATCTTGTTTTTTAACTTCCAGTTTTTGAATATCAACTGTTAGCCATTACTCTTATTCACATAAACAGGAAACCACTAAAATTGATATTATTATTCTCATTTTAAGTTGAAAGACCTATCATTTCTAAATAAGCTTATGTAGTCCTGTTGTCAACAACATATCTGAAGTGTACAAGCAATAGGGATGGGACTCTAACCAATTTGAGTGACTCGGGATCCCCTCACTGTCTATCAGGAGATAAGCAACTCAAAGAGGATATTATTCTGTCTGCCAACACATTCAACAAATTGGTGTGTGTGTGTGTGTGTGTGTGTGTGTGTGTGTGTGTGTGTGTGTGTGTGTGATGCATAAGAACACATCCAATATAGGAGCCTTTGAAATGCATGACTCAAGCTTTCAAAGGGGCTGGCTAAAGAGGATGAAGAGGTGGTCAGAGGAGCCACTGATGGCAAATAAGGAAAAGACTGTCAAAAATCTAATTCCCATACCCACCACTACTTATAATCCTACAATCAGAGACTGATTATTGCCTTTGTTATGCTTGATATTACTAATTTGTACTGGGTGGCAATAGCAGATTACTTTTAGGCATAGAGTAATGAGAATTTTAGTCTCTGACAAAGAGGTCCCTAGTGACTCAGTAATAACCTTCCAGTTGATTTGAATCAGCCTTTATTAATTTACAACATACCATATCCTGAAGCTAATGGAAATTTCAGGTAGGGAAGAGAATGTGTCTGGAAGTCATGGTTCCTCATATCATTTATCTTAGCCACTGTTCCTCTACAGTCTTCCTTCCCTTATCTACTGTCAGTTGCATTTTAAGATCATAGAAAACTGCCTCCTTTGTCAGTACCAAAGAGCCCACCATTAGAATCATGGTAAAACTCTACAGGAATGGTTTAAGGAAAATGATGCCCTTTGAGAATTTGAAATACATTCCTTTAGTCTGATGAGTTAAAACTCTGCCTTTAAACATAAATGAAAATTCATTGGACCTTGGAAATGGTCCAATAATTCCATTCTGAAGTTTCTGAGCCTGCTGTACTTCTATTTTTTAATTGTAAAATGAATTTATTTAAGATTTACTGTTAGTAAATATTGGAATTCTGTACCTATTTTTGCATACATTTTGAATTTCAATTATCTACTGGTACCTAATACTTCACTTAAAATTTTTTCTTTTGAATTTTTTAATTTAATTTTTTATTTAATTTATTATTTTACATGTCAATCCCAGTTCCCTCTCCCTCCCTCCATTTTCCCTTCTCTTCCCCCTCACATGCACCCTGACCACCCTCCCCTCCCATCCCCCCCACCCGAATTCCATATGTAGGGCAATGCCATCCAGGTGGGGTCATGTAGATCTGACAGGTCATTTGAAGTAGGGACTAGGGCTTCTCTCCTGTCTCTAGGTTAAGGCAGTTATCACTCCATGGGGGATGTGTTCACAAGGTCCCTTTGTGCACCAGGGAAATATCCTGGTTCCACTGTCTGAGGTCTCTTAGACTGCTCAGTCCTTCTGGCTGAGACCCATATTCAGCAGGGTTGAGTTAGTCCCATGCTGTTCTTCTTGATTCCAGTGAAAATGAAGATGGCAGTGGTGATGATGCTGCTGAGGATCCCTACAAGCTCATGAGCTGGAGAACTTAGTCCTCAGCTGGTGATGCTGTTTTAGCAGGTTGTGGTACTTGAAACTTGAGGCTTACCTGGTAGAAGTCAGTGTTGAATGTCACACCCTCCTTAGGTTCTGGTCAGTTTTCTGCTTCCTTGTGGCCATGATGTGGGAAACCCTAGCCATATACTTTTACCTCAACAAACAAAAAATCCTGAAAATATGACCTAAAATAATTTGATTCATAATAATAAGAAAAGTAACTACAGAATCCTGCTGCACTACATGACCCTAGTAACTATGAAGATTAAGTGATATTGATGATATGTATGATGAAGTCACCAAAGATGAGGATGAAGATGACCAAAACCACACCAAGATTTGGTCAATGTACTAATCAATTCCTTGGCATTTTATGTTATGTCATTATGTTACCTCTCCGGGTAATTTATGGAGTCTATACTATTATTTTTCCTGATTATACAGGGGTTACAGTGGTTCCCACAAACATTAAATGGGGAATTCATTCATTCAAACTCTTATTTGTTTACCACAAAACCACAACATTTTAGAAGGCCTAAACCCATAGCAGTGTGGCTTCAGAAAGCTCCCCTTTCAGCATGAAGAAGTCTCTTTGTTTGGACTGAAGCTGCATTACCCTCCCAGCGAATAGTGGTCTGTTTGGCTAGACACTCATCTTAGTGATTACAGATATGCTGATGATAGCTTAATCTTTAGAAATGGAAGCAGATCAATGCTGATGATATGCCACTAACTTGGCAGGAAAATGATTTAGCACATATAATGCATGGGTTAAAATAAGAGAGAGCTTTTAATTCATAGTAGAACAGTTGGTGTCTCCATTCTGAAATTTACATATGCTAACTTGAAAAGTCTTACACTTATATCCCTTTTATATGATGAAATAAAAGCAACATGTTGCTGTACAAACTCTATTGGATCATAATTTTTATCTTCTATTTAAAACACTAGAAAGTCTCCAGGATGCCACACCCTTCTCATTTACAACCATCTTTGTAATAGAAAGAAAGTAACAGACATCCATTTCATTAAAGATAAAATGTGTTGATCTAGACCTTGGGAAGGAAACTTAATGAAAGAATTAAGCCATAGAACCATGGAATGAAATTTGGGTTAAATCATATTTGATTGGCAGTGTTAAAGCTTTAGAGTTATAGTAAGGAAAATATATCTGTAAATTTTAAGAATATGGATTCAGCTGAAAGTCAGAAGATAAAACCACATGATTTCAGTAGCAGGGTGTGGTCATATGGTTATCTCCAAGCTTCCATCCTATTGGTCCCTGTCCATAACAACAGCTCTAGTGCATGCAGATATCTCATCTTCTTACCTTTTGAGTTTTTATTAAGAGAAACTAAGGAACATCTCAGGCTTGCTGGCTTCTCTTTGCTCACTACTTCAAGAGTTGCTAAATAATCACTTTTCTGTTATTGAAAGTCTTTAATCATTCACTCACTGATTCATCCAGTCAGTTAACCAACATCTATGAACCTCTTCTTTCCCTCCCTCCCTCCTTTCCTTGCTTGCTTCCTTCCTCCCTTTCTCTATGTCTCTGTATCTTTCTCTTATGCATGTGTTCATTTTTGTTGGGGAGGAAGTGGATAGGCACATGAATGTGTATGGAGGCAAGAGGTCAATACCATATGTCTTCCTTTATTACTCTACACTTTACTTTTTAAGATGGATTTCCCATTGAACCAGAAGTTCACTGGTTTGACTTGACTCCTGTTGGGCAAGGGCCTGAGATCTACATGTTTTCACTCTCTATAGAACACTGCTATGAAAAATGTTTTTTCATTTTCATTTTTTTATTTTAGCTAAAAACTTTACAGTCTAAAGTACATTTCCAGCCCTCTGATGACATACACAGAGAGAGAGATCTTACATTGTATGTAACATAAACAAGGACATGGACAATTTTTAAATTGTATTAATGTACTTATTTTATATCTCAAAGAATAGACATTCCAAACTGATCAAAAAAGAGAGATGAGGGGAAAAATTATTACCATCTCCATTATTCCGGTGTCACACTAAGATCCTACATGACTCGTGGGTATTTGTGTTTTTGGATGGTTGGATTGACTTGTGTAGGTATGGTCTGAGATAATGTCTTGCTATGTTCCTTAAACTAATCAAAACTCTGAAACTTCTAGACTCATGAGATACTTCTGCTTTAATTATCCAAATAGCTTGGATTTTGGATTATAGCCATGCTCTGAGTATTCAAATCTCTATTTTATCAGTTACCATCCCCACCTTTAAATCTATAGTTACAGCAAAAATGTATATATACATATATATATATGTATATATATGTGTGTGTGTGTTCATATACATTCATATAATATATATTCTATATTATTGACACTAAGCTTTAGAAAACAAGCCATAGTCTATATAGTCTGTTTGACCCAAATGAGAAAGTATTAGTGGGAACTTCTGATATAAATATTACACAGTAAGGCATGGACAAAATGCCTATCATTTATTATGTGTATGCAGTCCCTAAGTGAGAGAGGGCTAGAAGAAAAAAATTGACATTACTATCTTTACAACCAAGATGATTCAGGAGAACAAAAGTTAGGGGTTTAACACAAAAGGCTAAAGCAGGTCTCCTCAGCTCACACTCCAGCTCTGTCACTGTTCAGCTTTCTTGATATTTCTTAGGTTTTGATTCTATAACATGAAATATGAAGGACTTAAGGAACTGGTGAGAACTGGCTGTGGTAACATGGCATGTATGTATGTGTGCATACACACATATACTACCTTCATCACACTAACCGCAGAAGATTCAATAACAACGGCTGTGTTAGCTGATATTCTCTCTACTATCCTAAACAAAAGCTGCTTGTTTCTGTTGGGTTTGATAGGTATGTCCTTCTGGACAGCTCTCATTGCTCTTCCCCATACATTTGTATCTACTTTTAAAATCTATTCTTTTACCGAGAGCTCTGTTCTTTTTACCTACCTTTGTTGACCAATATAAATTGTTTTTTGTGTTCTTGTTGTTGTTGTTAATACATCAGTTACCTATTTCTTCAGAGGAATAAATCTTTGTTGAGAGTTAATAACTATGACTAAATAGGTGCCAGCAGGCTGGCTTCACCGTAGTGTTTCATTTAGGGACATTGTTCAATCAAAATTCCAGCTTCCCAGCCCCCTGGGTCACTTTACAGTAATGGAATTTAGGAGATGTACATTTTGGCTTTCCTTATGACTCCAACCTACAATCTTTTGATTTAAGGAAGCTCGTGAAAGTATAGCTCCAGTGGATTGCATACAAGGGGCTTCCACTTATTCAGCTCAAAGTCCTGTGCCAGATAATGTTTCAAATCCTTTACTGGTGTAAATTTAATCCTAATGAAATTCTGAGAAAACTGTTTCCATTTTACAGATGAAAAAATGTAAGAATATAGAACACATCCAATGTCTCAGATGAAGCATATCTTTGAGCTGAGACTTGAGTTCATTCTCTGATTTATGAAACTGTTTTCTTACTAGTCACCTCATAAGCTTTGTCTTGGCCTTTAATTAATATTTTTTTACTAGCATATGCCCACAGATACTTATGATAGTTTTCTAAGAAAGAGAAGACCACAAAATCTTTCATGAATTCAGACAAAAGTAAGGAGTGGATGGCAGTGCTAATGAAAAGTTTAGTAAATAAAAACAGAGGGTTAGGAGGAAAGCTGTTCAGTACAATTCTGACAAAAGGTTTCTTAAGTCAATCAGGCATCTATTTCTTTTCATGTATTAGAAACAAAAGAGTAAGTGGGGCAAGAATACAAAGAGCTTTCAATACACTTGGGCTTCTCCACCCTGAGTCACTCTGTTCCCGTCATTAAAAGTAGAGAATGAAGTGTTTACTGGGATGAATTTAAGAATACATCTTAAATAGGAATAATGGATGGTTTAAGAAGAAAAGCAACTGATAATGCTCAAAATGAGGCAGGGCAGAAAGACAGAGAAAATTATGGAGACATTGGAGAACAAAAGACTCTTCACTTCAAAGTCATGCTGAAGCCTCTCACCAGCTGAGAAGCAGGCATTTCAGAAAAGTCAACAACATTTGCCATAGAGGTTGCTGAAAAAGAGATAGTATTCTTTTGATATAGAGATGTTTTCTAATACGAATGTTAAAATAGCAATCAACCATGCTTATGAATAAAATAGCAATGAACCTATGTATGAGGCATAAGTCTGTATGCTTCAACTGTGAATTAACTCCCTTTTCTTGAAACCTCAGAAACAAGGCTATTAATATTCAGGTACATTGCAGTTACCTTATATGGTAATATGGCATTACTACATTAAGTGTGAATTGGTGGAGCACAAGCCTGGAGCAGTCTTCTATTTAATGTCTTCCAGCTCCTTTGAGCATAACCTCAGAGCATGCCCAAATCTATGATTGGTATTGTAAGAACACTGAAGCACCGACCTCAACAGAGTCACATAATCACACTTAGGTATGTCTTATTCTGCCCCTAAGCACTTGTCTTCTTATGCTCTTATCTTCAAACTATATTCAAATGTCTTTTTTAATATATATTTTTATTATAAATAACATCTTCTTTTACATATCAACCCCTGTTCCCTCTCCCTCCCATTCTCCCTTTTCTCCCTCAAACCCCCCATCCCATCCCCCATCCACTCCCCAGGGTGGGTGATACCTTACATAAGGGATAATCAAATCTGTCAAATTATTTGGGGTAGGGCCTAGGCTGAAATAGTATCCCATCATAGGGAATGGGCTCCCAAAGTCCATACAGGCACTAGGAATACATCGTGGTTCCACTGCCAGATGCCCCATAGACTCTCCAGTCCTCCTTGTGTCAGCATCTACATCTACATTCATGGGGTCTGGTTTAGTCCTGTATTGGTTCCCTAGCTATCAGACCAGGGTCCATGAGTTCCTGCTTGCTCAGATCAGCTATTTCTGTGGTATGTATCACTCTTATATGGATATTAGACATAGAGCAAAGGATTACAATCCACACCTGCAGAGAAGGTAGGAAACAAGGACTGTAAGAGAGACATACATGGTCCCCCCAGTGAAGGGTAGAAGGACAAGAGCTCCTGAGCAAATTGGGAACATGGGGGGGGGGAGATAGGAGAAAGAGGAGGAGAGAAGGGGGAGAAGAACATGATGGATAAGGAAGATTGATTGGGTAGATGAATAAAGGAGAGCAAGATAATAGACACATCAATAAAGAGAGCCATTATATGTTGAAAGAAAAATCTGGCACTAGGGAATTGTACAGAGATCCACAAAGATGATACCAACTAGGAATTTAAGCAATATTGGAGAGGCTACCTTAAATGCCCTTCCCCTGCAATGAGAATGATGACTGTCTTAAATGCCATCCTAGGGCCTTCATCCAGTGAACAGAAGCAGAGATCCACAGCTAAGCACTGAGCCCTGGAAACTAGTTTCAGAGAAGGAGGAGTGAAGAACAAACACTGAGAAAGCCCTCGAATGTCTTTCAATAAACTACAATTCTGCTTCATGCCAGCATCTCTTGAAAATCCTTTCTGTAACAAAGTCAAGATTTGTCTTCACAAAGTGTAGGTCTCTGGAAGGAAATCCTCGGGTAATAATCTGACAAAAACTCAATTAATATATAAATAAGTAGTTAAATAAAGAACAAAAAAGAATACAATTATTCTTTGAAACATAAACAATGAGAGTTTAGACCAAAGACAGATAACACTAGTAAAGGAGAAAAATACTATATTGTAATTCTTGATTGTTTGCTTGGTTGGTTGGTTGGTTGGCTTTTAAGTTTTTTGCTCTTATCTTTTGAGACAATAGACAGGCTGCCTGTTTCCCAGGCTGCATTCAAACTCATTATGTAGCTGATAATAACTTTTAACTTCTTATTTCACTGACTTCACCTCTCAAGGTCTGGGATTACAGGTGTGCACCACCATGTCAGGGCTTAATGAATGCTAGAAAAGCACTCTGGTAAATGAGGTACATCCAAGGTCACACCCATTGATCCTTCTCTCCCATCTCAGGATTCTACTTGAAGATGAGATCTTTCAGTATATCTGTTTATGCACTGCTACTACCATTACTGAATATTTGAACAATCATGGTGGGTAAAGTCTTCAAATGTCCCAGTAAACATGCTTCACTAGGCTACTATCAGAATGGAAAGCTATACTTTATTTACTAGAAAATAATTAGATTGTTGAATCAATCTATAAATGCCAAACATGTATTTGAGTTGAAATTTATTGAATTTATCAACTCAGATAAATTCTAATATTATCAGTTCCAAAAACCTTATAAAAAATTTAAGTCATGGTTTTTCACTCCCTGCCAATGGGCAGTCCCTTTGAAATTAATTGAAAAAAGGCTTGTTTTAAATTGATGTCAGTCATTTGGATTCCAGACCACTTTTTGTCTCAACAACAGTAAGATAATGATGGAGGAGTAGAATAAGAATCCTTCCTAGCACTTGGATAAAGAAAGAGAGGGACGATGGGAATGTAAACAAAGAGCAGATCAAATTAAAATTCACCCAAGATTTCAAAATAAGGAAACAGATGTTTTATTAGAAATCCACAACCAGGAAAACCTCTATCCTGTATCAAAAGGAATACAGACTGCAGCATTCAAGTTTGGGCTGTAACCATCAACTACAATCCTAAGCCTTCCCCATCTCTATCCAGATCTGGAGGACATCTCCTCAACATGCCCACCACATCAGCAAGCCATTGTCCACTTAAAATGTTACTGCTGATTCAGGTCAGAGTCAGGTACTTGAAGTTGGGTATTTTTAATTCAGTTATAGGAAGTAAGGGGTCACATGGACTTGCAAAACAGTAAGATAACTTTTTCTTCAAAAGTGAAGCAATAGTACAAATTATGAAAGGATACATTGTCAAAACTGACAGTGAATCACACCATTGAGGGTACTCTAGAGCCACTGTTATTGTTGAACATTTGCTTCATGGCCTTCAAAAGAAGGAATTTGCTTGCTAAGGGGTATGACTTGGAATCTCTCTATTTTGATTGATAAGCCATGTCATATAATCGTTCCTCCACAATGCATATCCCTTTTCATAATGCATCTAATTTCAATCATATGCATGGGAAATTACATATAGTCATAAAAAGGTAAATAGAGGATCCTCCCTGAAAGTCTAGTTGACACAGCTTTGCTTTACTGTGTATGCACAAAATTGGTCCAGGCTCCAATTGGCCTTGATATTTTCTCATATGTCATGAATGTACTTACATAAAGAAAGTTTCTAAATTTGATTGTTGTTACGAGTGTAGTGTAGTGTAGTCCTGTACAGGTTGGGATCTGAGGAGTTTTAAGGTTACTAGGTGAGGTGCTTGGAGAAGCTGTGTTTACAGATAAGGGAGGTAGGATACTAAATGCATTATTAAAGGGGAAGGGGAGAGTTACAGGTAACCCCAAATTAAATAGGGTCCCAGGCTCCTAAAGCAAGACATTTTTGACTGCCTCTTCTGGACTCTGCAGGTGAAGTCTGAGTCTGTGCTTTGCAGGCATCCTTAGCTCTTTCCAGGATACTTCCAATTCTTTTGTTTTAATGAAACTGTTTTCAGTTTTGTTGTTTTGCTTTGAACAGCTTGCTTTGTAATTCTGAAGCCTAACTTCTGCATCTGTATGCATTGCTTGGGTTTTGTTTTATTTTTTTTTTTTCTGATGTTGTGGGTGTTTGTTTGTTTTTGGCTTCTATTTTCTTCTCCCAAAAAATACAACCAAAATATAAGTAAAACAATAAATGCCCAACCAAACCAATATGAATGTCCATGTGTGTTGTCTACTTACTGCTGAGCACGGAGCCTCCGTTTCAATGAGTTTTATATACCCAATAAGACTATTATAATAAAGTAAAATTTCATTTGCAAGTAGTTGTTGATTGGAGGTGAGATTGTTTCTTTGTTAGGGATTGGAGCTCATGTCCACTTCTCTTTCTCCGCATTAGTACCCAATCAGGATTGAACCTGTGCAGGTCTTATGCATGCTGGCATAGTCTCTGTGAGTTCACGTGTTTACAAGTCCTGTTGTGTCTGTAAGCCAATGTTTCCTTGAAATTATCTATCCTCTCTGGTTTTTAAAATCTTTTTGCCCCACTCACCACATAGTTACTAGATCCCTGTAGGGATTTGATGAAGACATCCAATTAAGGGTTGAGTAAGCCCAGTACTGGAATAACAGTGGCTAGGCCAGGAGGAAGTTCCTCTTGATAAATGAAGAAGCCTATCACAGATACTTATTTCTTGATAACTACAGCTTTAAATAAGTCTTATCCTGACATTAAATTACATTTCTAATCTAGTGTAATCCTACCTTTCTACCCATATCATTCATGAACTACTTTTCCCTGGAGGATGAGATTTTCTTTCTGGAAAATATTAGGTCCCTCTTTCCTCCATGTTTGTTCATTTGAAATCCAATTTCTCCTGTCAGTTTTACCCTTAAATGCCCCAAATCTCAATCTGTCAAAGTCCTCAAGTCTTTTTCTTTTTCAGTTTCTTCATGAATTTCTTCTTCATGTTTACTTTGTCCTTTAATGAATCCTACGACATTCCTACCCACACACATCACTCAGTGCTCCTTCAGCCTGCCTCATTGCCTTTAGTTATCTGTGTATTTCTCTTGACATTGTTCTTGTTCTATAAACTCCTGTGAATTGTGGGGAATAGCTTATCCTGCTTGTTTGTTGACTTTGTTTTGTTTTTAGGCCTGACAGTATCATTTACAACAGCTGTATTTAGAAATGGCTAGATTACAAAAGCTTTCATATCATTGGTGTATGCTAAAGTGAATAACTTAATTTTATTTTAAGAGAGTGTTAAGGGGGATACATATAGCCCTTCCCACCTGGTGACTGCCCAGTTCAGTCCCAGAAACTTCTCTGTTACTCTGTTCTGGATGGGGTTACATGGCCCATAATCCCAATTCTTTTATATTTTCAATCACACTGAGTATATTTTATAAGCATTTTACTTATGTCATACATGGTGCTAAGTATTATTATATAAACAATGATTTTATGAGGGTCAAGCTTATAGTTTATCTCAAATAACTGGATATGTTCATTTGTCACTAGAACCCATATATTTTAGGACCAAGTAAAATCTCTCAGACAAATCCAAACTCTGAAAAGACTAAATTGTTATTGATTAACCATTCAATGTATTTTCTCAGTTTCTTTTATAATTTCATGGTTGCCTAAGCAACTATGTAGAAGATTTTTCATCTTTTACTCTCTCCCATTTATGATGGTGTGTACATTTCTTCTTATTATTTTTCTTTGCCTTCTCAAGTCAAATGAAGGTCAATCTATATCCTAAAGACATTCTTAGATTTTAGACTATATTCTCAGTTTAACAAAAATGGCATCTCATTGCTATGAATTTTGAGAATAGGTCTTGGATATCTTTGGATTTCCAATGTTATTTCAGAGCCTTACAAATAAAACATACAAAATAATTCTCAGCAGGTGAATGAAGTACTTAGATGATACATGGTCAGAAATGAAGTTTCCCTCCTTAATTATGGATCAGATGGTTTTTGTGGTCAAAGTTATAGCATTTTACAGGCAGCGGCATTAGTTTAACGACATTTATGAGATACAGTCCTTTGTTCTCCCAAAGCATTCCACTTTCTCTTTTGTTTCGGAGAGGTAGAATATTATTTCAGACAAGGATTAAAATTTGTTTCTAGGACTGGAAAAAATGGCTCAGATGTTAAGAACACTGGCTGCTGAGTCATGAGTTCAATTCCCAGGAACCACATGGTGGCTAACAATGATCTATAATGAGATATGGTGCCCTTTTCTGGTATGCAAGCAGAACACTGTATACATAATAAATAAACAAATAAATAGTTAAATAAATATTTTAAAAAGAAATGTTTCTAACAAAAGTAATTCATCATATTAATAAAATAGGAGTAAAATACTTTTAAAAGTAGCATGCATATGACCTTACAAATTGGGATCTTAAGATTACCATAGCCTCAGGGAAAATCCTTTTAAAAACAAGATCAGCAAGATCATGCGACCTAGACAGCCAGCATTTTATGAGACTTCTCATTTTAGAGCATTTATTCATGGAAGAAATGAAACATCCCAGGCTAATTTGGGACTACTCTATTTAAAATTTGTGTTGAATACAATTGGAGGAGGGGACAATTTATGAATCAAAGTCCTGAAAAGCAGAACTGCTGGAGCCACACTTTGGGTCTCCTGCAGGGCCTGTGTCAGATAATATTAATATAATATAATATAATATAATATAATATAATATAATATAATATATAATCCTGTATTGAGCCAGACAGATCTTGGGAAAAGTGGAATGTCTCTTCTTGAGACCAAAGCATAGGAAGGATAGTATAGCATCTGAATTAGACAGTGATTTTAGAGCAACAGAATCATTAGAGTGGATATATGTTGTAAAGGGAATTAGATTGTCTTATAAACTTAGAATTTGGTAGACCAACAGTGGCCATCTGCAAGCTAAAGTAGCTGAGAACCAGATAACTAATTGCTTAATCCATGCAGCTGGACCCCTCATCAATTCCAGTAATGAAGGAAGGTCAGGATAATTTTCAGAGAGCTACAGATCATCAGTCCATGGTGGAAGGCTGAAGAAGTTGGCTGCTTATGTTGGTGATTCCAATAACACTAACCAGCAGACACTAGAGGCAGGCAGATGAAAACTACTGCTTTGCCATTGAACTTCTTTATAACTTGGCTCTTTCTGGACAGTGCTGCCCATTCTGGGAGAGGATTATCCTCAATTAGCGAATCTTTCTAACCCATCCCAAGGGAAGTCTCTTAGTTCATTCCAGGTCTAGTAAGTTCATAAGAAAGTTAACCATGATACCTTCCCTTCAACAGTCTCTTCCTGACACACAGAGCGATCAAGGCCATCAATTGTCCAAATCACACAGACACAAATATGGTATCTGTTAGTCTAGATCCTGATAGTTATACAGTAAAAAGAGCTTTTTGGACCTACAATCTTGTAGCAGAAGTGCAAGGAAGGTTTCCTTGTTCATTTTTTATATACATTTTTTTTTACAATTTAAATTAGAAACAATCTAGTTTTACACATCAATCGCAGTTCTCTCTCTCCCTCCCTTCCTCCCCTGCCCCCCAACCGACTTCCTCTCTCATCCCCTTTCTGCTCCCCAGGGAAGGTGAGGCCTTCCACTGGGGGTCTTCAAAGTCTGTCACATTATTTGGAGCAGAGCCTAGGACCTCCTCCCATGTGTCTAGGCTAAGAGAGTATCCCTTTATATAGAATGGGCTCCCAAAGTCCATTTGTAATAAAATCCTTCCAAACACAGAAAAAGGGAAAGAGGAATATAAGTGGGATTTACTGAGCAGCCAACTGTTCCCTAAATTTGCTACATCTTCATATTATTTGTTGTTTCTTCTGGTTTATTTATCTCTTTTAAAAAAATAAATAAAAAAAAAGCACTTACGAAGGTTCAGAGTACTAAATGGCTACAAAAATACACAGACAAATATATGTGTGTATGTATGTATGTATGTGTATATTATATGTATACATATCTTTAACTCTATATATACTATTTATGTATGCATATTTTTAACTCTTTGTATACACAAGCACACACACACCAAAATTGTTTCCTACCTTGTCACTTTAAGAGTGCCATGTCTCTCTAATAATATTAAAGCTGAAATATTATAGAAGCACAATAAATATTGATTAGTTAAATGACCACAGAATTCTAAAAGATGTTTGAAAATGAGTCAAGCTAATTTGTGTGAATACATATTCAATATAATCCTATAGAATTATTTCTATTTCTTGCAAATTATTGCATATGACTAACTTTGGCTACATAGGAATTATGCTATTTTATATCTATGTTGAACATTCTTCATTCTTGATAATTAATAAGGTGAATAATGGAAAATGTATTCAGAATATTTCAAATTACATATCATAGTGAAAGGGCAAGCAGGGACATGTTTATTGAATCACTGCAAGTAGGAAGTTCCTTGTAACTAAATTACAAAAATGTAGTGAAATACTTTCAGTTCAGAGTGACCTCAGAACCTTGAGTCAGAAGAGCTGGGATAAAATTCTGACTCTGTGTTAGCTGCACACTCACATTGCTTAGCTCAACCACAGATTACTCCTTGTAAGTAGAGTATAGTTTTAATTTACCTTCTATGGCTATATGAGGATTGTGGAGTTAAACATAGAAAAATCTGTGGTGTATAGAAGATGCACATTAAAGAGTTAGTGACTTAGTTTGCCTTTTAAAATTTATAAATTATAACATTGGTTTGTTCAAGTTTAAAACGTCAATGATTTTGTTGATTCTTCTAATAAATATGTGTGGAAACAGGTTAGAAATATCAAAAAGAGCCACCTGGCTTCAAAGAATCACTGAAAGGAGAGAGTTACCTTGGCAACCACCTCAAACTCAAGGGTCAGGTTGTTTTTTGTTTTACAGGCTTGAAAAGTCACATTTGTCAGCATGCCAGAGTCAGTCAAACCCTGAGATACTAATTCATATTAGCAAAGCTGATAAGACACTGATGGAGATTAATACTTTCTGGGCTCATAAATTGTAATGAGAAAATGCTGCTAAGCTAACTAAATGCCTGTATATACTGAGAAGTTCATTATCCTTTGGTAAGGAAATGATACAGAAAATCAAATGATAACACTAAGCTTACTGGTGTCACAGTGGGTTAGATTATGCTTGTGAGGACAACCACACAAATCTCCGTGCTTCCTAAAATGCCAAGGTGAATTCATGTCTAGGATTTCATTTCCATAGTGGGTGGCTTTGGCAAGAAACGATCTTTGCTTGGGAAGCCAAGATAATGGAACTGATCCAGCAGTAGTGAAAGGATAAAGGAAGGATATTGTGTTGGATTTTAGGATCTTTTACCACAAATTGCCATATAATCTGCAAACATTTTTATTAACCAAAAATAATAATTTTCCAAAGTGCAAGGGTTCAACCATCCCATGCTTCTGAAGTACCTGGATATTGATGAGGTACCTTAATACATCTACTTAGTAATCCTGTTGTCACTCTGCTATAGAAAGGACCCAATTTTCTGACACCCATACCTTAATAAAAGTCCACTGGTATGACATTCTCACCCACACTAGAACTTGGTATGCACTGCCAACTTTGCTTCACAGACATCTTACCTTCAACTCACTGGGTGGTTTTGCTGTACCATATGTGTAAGTTAATTATTTCAGCCAATCAATGCTCTCAATTAGATAGCATTCAGATGTTTGTGATCTAGAGGAGTTGCAGAGCAAAGTATACTGGATTTTTTGTTCTCATCTTGAGAGTACATCTGCAGATATCTGTAACTAAGCCTAGGATCATGCACATTTTAAGCATATGCTTTACCACTGACCTGTACAAAAGTTCTCAGATCTATTAACTCTCAATACTATGATAGCTGTGAAATAATTATTTTTGTTATTTTCCTGTTCAGACGTAGCAGATTGTTCTTCCTCATCTCCAACCTTTCTTCCTCCATGTGCTGCTTCATAGATTTTAAAAAGGATTTTTATATAACTTCATAATGATACAGCTGTGTCAGAATATTGGAAGCTAGTTAAGAATTTCAGAGGGACATCAGGTCCTCTTCTTAATGTGTGTTGTGCTTCCTTAAGCATCTGATTGTGTCAGAATGTCTGTGCAGAAAATAATTTCAGTCTCTTTAATTGTCCAGTGTTATTGACTCTCCTCATTGAGACCAATGATAAAAGAGGTTTAATTGTAATTAACCACTGTATGTTGACCTGCATTTTAAATATCCCCCAGTGAACAAGTGACCAGTGGTTTAACAAAGGCTGATCTATTTGTCTGTTGTTTTGATATTTCAAACCCAGTTTTGTGGCTTTTTACATTTAGCATGGTTTTTTATCTGCAAGAATTTGTTACATACCTTTTGCTTCATCCACTCTATTATTTGATAACTAATTACTCTTCTACTAAAACAATTTTACTTATTTTTTCATCAGTGATATTTTGTATGTGTGTTATAGGCATGCATATGTGTATATGAGGGCCTTACTTATTAGTCTCAGCTTTATTCCCTTGAGATAGAGTCTCTCACTGAACTGTAAACTTGTGATTTGGCTGGACTTGATTGCCAGAAAGCTCCCAGGGTCTGCCTTTCTCTGTCCCTACATTGCTTGGGTTACAAGTGCACAATCATACCCAACTATTTAAAGGAGTACTGGGGATTCAAGCTAAGCCCTCATGCTTGAAGAGCAATAACCACTACTGTCTGAGTCACCTTCACAGCTTGCTACCAAAATAGTTTGGACAAATGGTGTATCAAATCTTAGCCATTGTTGCTAATTCCATTATTTTTTTCACTCATATTGTCTCCAAATTTTAAAACAATTAGCTATATTCAAAGTCATTCATAAGCTCTTTTATTTCTGTGAAAATTTACTTCTGTGGGGCCATACTATAGGAAATAAGTAACATTTGTCTAACTAGAAGTAATTTCTTTAAACATATATAATATGGGTTACATGTTTGAGACTTTTGTTTTATTTTCAGTTTATTTCACTTTTAAAGAAACAGAAAGAGTCTTTATAGGTTTTTACCTATACAGTTGTATTTTCCCAGATTGCATTGCTCAACTTACAGATAAAATATTGGATGAATCTAGAAATTGATTTCTTTACAAGTGAAGATGAAAAAGAAAATCATGACAGAGAAAGACATTGATAGGCATGGAACTTCAGGGACAGATACAGAGAACTTTGCTCAAGTCTCTGTCTGAGCCTTAGTTTCAATGTATGTCTGATGTTTATGGTAACGTGCAAGTCAGACAAGGAGTACGGTGTTTACTGTAAAAGGTGTTGCAGTATCATGGGAGACAGAAAAACAAATAATTTTAATGTAAAAATTCCTATGCTTGGATGTTGGGTACTTGTGGAGCAGTCACACAGAACTGAACATAGAGGTTGGAGAAGTTTCTTATAGGAGGCTGGCTTTGAATTAACTGTTAGAAAATGACATAACTTTGCAAGTGAAGGGAAGCAGAAAGGATACTGTGGCTGAGAGTAATGTTCCTTACTATCAGCCAGCTGTGCCTGTGCTGCTTGTAGGCCTTGATATGAATGATGTTATGTCATTGTCCTGACTGCTCTGTCTGATACATTCAACTATTTTC
This sequence comes from Phodopus roborovskii, assembly GCF_943737965.1. Classification (NCBI taxonomy): domain Eukaryota; kingdom Metazoa; phylum Chordata; class Mammalia; order Rodentia; family Cricetidae; genus Phodopus; species Phodopus roborovskii. The sequence continues at coordinate 3,727,870 of NW_026126480.1, forward strand.
CCAGTTTGCAGGTGATGGAACAAAATAAGACAAGAGAAAATCTGGTACCATTTATCTCAGGTTACCAGGGACCACCAGAGAAGTGGTGGCAGGTTAGAAGATGTGATAGAATAGATAAAATGACAGCAGAATCAACAAATAGTGATAAGGCAAGGGGGTGGGTAAAACAAAACGTAGTGTTTAAAAATAATGGATGTTAGGAAAGAAAAGCAAAAAGGCAGATAGAAATCCCAGGAACAGGAAAAATCTGCTATAGGCAAGCTGCTACATAGTGTTTATTAGCTGTTAATCATATCCCAGGACCTTTTCTAGGTATTCTCATGTACTTTCTCTTCTAATTTGCAAGAAAACTCTGTAATGAAATTTTTATTATGTCTAATTAGATATGTGGATGTGGTTTTGTACCCAGATATATGGAATTCAGAGCCTAGCCACTTAATCATTATTGCCGTCAACCATGATTAGTGCCACCCATCACCCTTTTTTTATTTTTCTTTTTTATAAAACTTGTATTTTAGTTACAACTTTCTGAGACTACATCAAATTTCCTCTGATAGAATTACAGTTAGGCCTTGCCCTTCTTATCTGATTTGGAGAACACATTCTCCTCCAAAGCAAAATGGCTAATATCATCCACTGCCTATCTGACTGATAGACCTCCCAGGGAATAAATAAATAGCCTTGTCCTCAAATTGTAACACAAACAATAAAAACACAGAGACAGATATTGGGATTCAAGCTTCAAGCTGAAGATCAGAGAAGCAAAGCAGTCAAGCCACTAGCTCTTACCTTTACCTCAGCTGAAAGAGTTGATCCTGTCTCTGCAAGCTCTTCTCTAAGTCCCAGACTGCTGACTCTCTTCAATGTGGCAGGAGACTAATCTCAGAATGGTGCCTAATACATTGGGTTCTTCTATTTTATATACATCTGTAGGGCTTGGATTAAAGTTGTGAGCTCTAATTCTCTTCTAGATTGATTCACTCTAATGTAGCCCTGGGTGGCCTTGAACTCACAGCAATTCACCAGCCTTGTTTCCTGAGTCCTGAAATTAAAGATGTGTGCCACTACTTCCCAGGCTACCTAATGTGGTTGACTTTGCATTTTGATCCTCAGTGGCTTTAGTAGATCATAAACGTATATCACCATATCAAATCATTAGGGTCACTGAGACATGGTACATAATAATGGTGTTCACCAGTCAATAGGCAAAATCTTTTGCCATTGTCCATTAAACAGAACAATGTAATGATAGCTAAAGAGTCATGGGGGAAAGGAAACAACATAAAGACTTTTGTATTTCAGGGTTTGTAAAAGAAATTAAAATTGTAGATTTCTGTATTGCTTATGAAGCTGCTAAGGAGAATAACAGAGGCCATTTAAAAATCATTCAATTCTTGGCTGTGTGCCCATGAAATAAAATAAGTTGCAAGATGGGGAGCCCACAAGCAAAATATTTCTTGAGATTCTGAGCTCTTCTCATATTTAAGAAGCAAGGAAAATGAGGTTCGGAGCTTCTAGAAGAGAAATGAGAACAAAAGGATACAGTTAAAATCCAGCTAACATTAGCTATCCAGTGAATATAAAATCCTAAGACACCAGAATTTTCCCCTGGGATAAATCCTTTCAGTGGGTTCTCAACACTGCTGTGTCACACATCAAATAATCTATCTATCAGATATTTATTTTATAATTCAAAGCAGTAGCAAAATTACAATTATGAAATAGCAATGTAATAATTTTATAGTTGGGGTGACTACAACATGAGGAACTGTATGGAAGTGTAGCAGCATAGGAAGTTTGAGATCCACTGCCTTAGTTGAATAGGCAGAAGGTTAACCCTTAAATTTTTCTCAAATATAATGCCTGCAAATTCAAACTGGACTAAGTTACATAAATTATATAATGGCAGAAAAGGGGAAAACAAAGTGGAACACACAATATGCTTTGTTTTACCAAAGGAGGGTACTAGAAAATATAAATATGAATGCCCTCCAAATATATATTCAAAGAATAATGGACTTAATTATTTAGGGATAAATAAATTTTACTGGGTTATAACCAAACTTATAGGATGAAAAAGAGAGAAAAAGTCAAATTTTACAAGAAACATATCAGACAGTCTTTAAGTTGCCATTGAGGGCTAACTTTGGAACTCTTGGCTCAAACCTCTGAGACATTTTACCTAGTTTGACTTGTAAAGAAAAATACAGAAAACCTTACAGCAGGAAGGGAAGAATTATTTCTAAGAATAACCTCAATCTTCTATCTTGATCTACTGTTTCCAGAAACTCTGATTAAGGAGAATGCTATATCATTGTGCTGGGTGTTTGAATGGAGTCAGGAGCTGAGAGCTACAGGGGTCCTTATTAAATGAACATTCCTCTCCTGATTCAAGCAGCTAGTATGCTTAATATTTTCTACCAAGATATGCTTTTACTATGGATCTTGGTCTCAAAATTAGGACAGGTAAACAGGGTTTTACTGGCTACAAAGAATGAAGAGCTGTATACAATGAGGCTTTCATTTCTACGTGCAAATGGACCATTGGTAATTATTTTAATTTTAAAGTGATAGAAAGATATGCATTCTCTGTGTCACCTATTCTACATAAGGTCATACATAGGTTTGGGAGTAAGTAAAGCAGATCTGAGTTTAAATTCATGGTAATAGATCTTTACCTTTTGCAGGATTTTTGCATTGGGAAAATATATTTGTTTAGCTTATGACATAAAGTTTTTCTTTTTAACTCTAGTATTTTTCTTGGATCTTTAAAACTTAATGGGTCATTGAACTCATATAATGTCTTCTGTAATATCATGAAAATTACACTGTTAGTTCAGTTCTTCTGTACATTCCTAATTTAAACTACTTAGAGATCTATTCATAAGAATGTCTCCATAGTGTGTTGTTTACATTAGAAAAAATGTAAACACTACACTTGCTTACCAATAGGGAATTGGTTTAATTGTAGCCTAGTCAGGCACAACAATTATAATCTGGTATCACCAGTAATGATAGATGTGCTTTAATTAATAGAGACAATTCAAGGAAAGTGGGTTATGAAGGAAAACATACTGCATGGTTTAATTCTTAGAAGAAAATATAGGGACTATTAAGATGACCCAGCTGTTTAGAGCACTTTCTGTCCCTCCAAAGGACCCAAGTTCTGTTTTCAACACACAAGTTGGACACGTCTAACTGCCTATAACTTCAGCTACAAGAGAAACAATTCCCTCTTGTCCTTCACAGACACCGCCTGAGAATATGGCATACACATAAAGAGACATGCATATAACTAAAACTATCTGTCTTTTATTCCTACCCTGACACAATCTTCCTAGTCACACGTGCTTTCCTCTCATCCCCTTCTCTTTCTCCTACTTCTCTCTCCATTCACTGCCCCCCTCTTCCCCTGTGCTCTGGGGGACTTGTCCCTTCCCCCTTCTGTGAAGGACTTTATATGAATCTCTTAGAATACATCTTGTATCCTAGTTCCCCTAGTGGTGTGAATTATAGGCTGGTGCAGGGGATGTGTTTCAGTTTCCTATCTGACCTCATCTTCTGTGACTGGTGTATATTACTATTAAAAAGACTGAGCTTCAGGTGTGGCAGTTAAAAGGGAATCTAATGGGGGCTTTCTATGGTCAAGAAGTTAGGTAAACACTTACCAAATCCTTAATAGTTAATGTTTCATTCCAGTATTATGTGGTGAGTTAATTTTAATTTAAAGTTTATTTAAAGTTAAATTTCTCAGAGTATAACTGCTTGTGACCAGTTTTCTTTAAATACCTAATATTTTGTTTAAGTTCTGAACAAATGGGAGAATGAATGTGATTTTTGGATTTACTCCAGAAAAAGGAAAGAGGAGTGTTTAATGTATTTTGTTTTTCTTAATTTATGTAAGTTTGATTTTCTATCTCAATTGTAGTATGAGATAGGAAACTGGTTCCTAATATATTCATTTTTTGGTCTAATTATGAGAGTTGGAATACCTTTTGTGTGTGTGTGATGGGCCCAGAATTTTGGTACTTGAGCATTCTTAACAGAGCACCCTTCACTTGGCTACATCCGTCTCCAATGCCTGGACTGATGATTTTAAAGCCAGTAATATTTGGTTTCACATATCCATAGAATTGGACTTGTTTCATGTTTCTCAGATTGTGTCAATTGTTTTGTGAATTCTCTGCATATTAGGTTTGGAGAATAGATTCAGAAGGAATGAATACTCTTGTCTCAGTGAAATGTCCCTTTCTGCCTTAGAATTAGTTTGCTATTTTGTATCAATAGCTAAATACTGGGGACTTAGGTGTGGGTTTTCAGTAAATGTCCTCTGAAGATCAAATTCATGTCAACACCTGCATGTGTATGCTGTTTGAGTTCTGAATGATTTCTGAGCTGGTGTACTGTTCTTCCCTTTCCCATAGTGACTTGGGCCACTGAGCCTTCATAGTCCTTCATAGCCAGTCACATCTGGGTGCACTCCCTGGTTACACCTTAGCAGGACCCAAGACTAGCAGCCTCATGGGAAGTGCCATCCCACTTCACTTGGGTTGAATCTGGTTCAGTGTCTGTTGACTGTAATCCTCCTTTTGTTTAGTGCTGTTAGCTCTTCATTAGTGATTACAGATGCTGTTTAATCAAGTCTAAAGTGAAGACATCAGCAGGCAGTTCCTGTAGGCCACACTCAGTAAATTTGTTATTTTATACACTGTTTTAGATCTGCAGCATTTTGTAAAGTTACTACTAACATATTTCACTTTTAAAATTTATATTTAGAATTGTATTCTTCATCCTTACTAGGCACATTTTAAGTACTGAGTTCACAATGTGACTGAGAACTGTTTCTTGTGAGCATCTTCACCTTACTCCATTAGGTAATGCAAGTAGTCTGCGAAATTCCGTCCCATGATGTGTTTCCAATGCACTTCTTCATTGAACTCCTTACTTTTAGAATCATAACCAGGGAATCGTTTGGTAATGTGAGGGATAGACAAGCCTCCATCCACAGCTCCCTTCAGGGCCCCAAAGACTTTATTGCCAATTGTGGCTCGTGCAAGACCTGCATCCAAATAGCAAGTGAAGGCACCAGACTGACCATCAATGCTCTCCACGTTGTATTCATCTCCAGGCACCTCCACTTGGCCTTCATATATCTTGTCCCTACCAAATCTATTGAGAAGCCTGTGGGCCTGCAGCAGGCCAGTAAAATAGGCAGCGTAATTTGTCAGGCCAACTTTCACACCATATTTTGGCAGCTCGTGTACATGTGCTGTGCAGACTATCATGTCCCCTTCTATACAGGCATATGCAATCTGGCAGATGATATCTCAGTTAGTTACAGAACTATCATCCTGTATTTGGATGCATTGTACTTATTTTGTCCTGGATATCCAATTGTTTCCGAGCATAGTAGTAGGTTTTACCCTCTCAATGCCTTCTAAATCTCACTTGGTACTTAAAGTGGGCCTTATTCTTAACAACTTTCACGAACCCCATCCAGTGGAACAGACACCCGCAACCGCGGCTACTGTCAATATTGCCATCAAAGTGGAAAAACATAGAATCATAATGTGAAACCTGGTTTAAGTCCACACTATGCTTTTTCGTCTATATTCTGGTGCTTCCGGGCCAGTGTCCCTACCTAAGAGGGCAATATTTATATTCTCCTAATATTACAAATGTTCTAATTTGCCTTTAAGTTCTTCTCACTGAAGGTTTAGAAATTATCATTTGAATAGACTCTCATGTGGCATAAAACAGGCAAACAAAATAGTTTCTTGAATTTACACTCCAGTCTCTAGAGGTTTGCAGTACTTTACTCTGGGTTATTTGAATAGCTTCTTGTCCTATGATGCTATCATTTAGAAGGAAAAGACAAAACAAATTAATTGTTCACTAGAAGGTAAGTCATTGGAAGCTGACATTACTTGATATTAGGCTTTGTTTGATCATTAAAATTTTTATTGAGTGTGTACTATATTCCAGGATGTCTGTATTCCTAAAGTCTGCCTAAAAATGTCTACATTAGTAGTCTATATTATGTAAAAAATTACCCCAGTGCTCATTTATTGTCTATCATGGTTTTGCCATTACCTATCACTTGGATGAGACATAGCAGGGAGGGCAAAGCCATGATTCACCTGTCTGTGGCATCATAGAAAGGTCACAGAATATCTATAGATCCTGTACTTGGTCTGTTGTCTAGAACAGATGTATGTGGTTTCTCCATGTGGCCTGAACATTTCATAACATGGAAATTGACTTCCAAAGGCAGGCATCCCAAAAGAGAAAACTAAGCAGAAATCCTATCATCTTTTTATTTTTTATTTTATTTTATTTTATTTTGCATTCCAACCACAGTTCTACCTTCCAACCCCTCTACCATAACCTCCTCGTGTAAATCCCTAACCCACCTCCCATCCACTTCTCCCACAGAGTAAGGGCTCCCATGGGTGATGGGGAATGTTCTTCTGTATTTATGTTTCTCTTATAGGTTAATGAATAAAACAATGATTGGCAGATTGGCCAGACAGGAAGTGATATAGCTGGGCAGAAACTTGCCACTAGCTAACCACAGAGGTCTGGAGGACTGTACAGACAGCTAAGAAGTGATGTGGCTAAGCAGAAACAGGATATAAGCAGGGACAAACAGGAAATCACTTTCTTCTCTGTAGAAACACTTAGCAGTCACCATGTAGAACATATGACACCAAAGAAGTTAGAGATCCAGGCCCTTCTCTGGTAAGATAAGACCACATGGATATACTTAGATTAACAGGAATTAGTTAATAATTGAGACACAGCTAGCCAATAAAAATCCCTAGTCACCAACCAACATTTCATAATTAATATAAGTCTCTGTGTGTTCATTTAGGGCTAGGTGGTTGTGGAACTGGGTGGGAAATCCCACTACACTTGGGGGGAGGAGTTCAACAAAACCTGGCCAATTAAATTGAGGCAGGACAAAGCCCTTCCCACCCTGCATTAAGTCAAAACAAGTCATCCCTCCATAGGGAATGGGTTCCAACAACCTAGCTCTTGCTCCAGGGATATATTCTGGTCCTATGGTCAGAGGCTCCTCAGATAGACCCAGCTACACAGTTTTCTCCTACATACAGAAGACCTAGTTTGGTCATGACCTGTTCTTGGGTGTTACTTAACATTACTTAGTTGTTTTTGGTGAACAAAGTAATATATTTATAAACTATGAAATTCTGCACACGTGTTACCTCTTATTTTGGAGTGACCAACTTAAAGACTTTCAGTTTTCTAAGAAGTTCCTCAACTCAGCCCTAATGCCTCCTTTATTGAACTTGACTACTAATTCATAAGCAAAAGAGAATGTATATGAGGTCTTCAATAATGTATTATGAGAAGGAGTAAGACAAATGGTATTTACAAATATCAGTAATATCATTGTTGTATTTAATTAGGTAATGTACTTTTACTAGACTTTATAAATCACTATAAAGCTTATTCTTTGGGGGAGGGATGCACCCATAGATTAAGTCACAGATTGAATACAGGAGTGAGGACACATATTGATACTTCCAAAAAAGAGAGGGCTCTCTTACTACAGTGGTAGTATGTGGAATCTCCATACAAAAAGAAATCCATTTGACAGCATCAGAAATGAAAAATATGAGAAAGGTAACAAAGAAAGCAGAGGAAGAATGCAACCACCCCTGAAGTGGAGGCTATATATTACAGAAGTGGATGTCTGTTGGCAGAGGATATAATAAATTTGTTGGTGACCTACTTCTTCTCTCTTTCTGAAATAATACTGAAAATCCACAGCTTAACAATAGTAGATAATATAAACATGTGCTGCTAGATATAAAGCCAAAATTTATCTAACTTTCAGAGAATAATTGTTTTTGAAATACAATTATAGGAGAAGTTTGGTGGAAGAACCAATTTCAAAATACATAACTCCATGTTTCCAAATGCTGTGGAATTGCTTCTCCCCTTCCAATATAAAGTATTTGTGTAAGTCTAACAAAAGAAGTAAAGAACAGAGAAAAGACATTTGCTGCTCAGAAAGTTAGTTTGGCTGTGTTATTTCAAAGACTATATATAAATGGGTATCTAAACTGGATCTTTTAAAATCACCTTTGGTGAAAGTGGCTCTGCAATACTTACAGAGGCATTCCCACTCTCTCTGGTCATTTTAAAATGTCACTTTTGCCAATTCATTTGTGTTTACTATGCACTTCTGTTAGTTACATCAACTTTCTTGCTCAGGGCACACATCTAATCTCTGTTAAGCATGGTAATTAATGAAGGGACAGTCTCGCTTCACTCTTGGATGTTGTACATTTATTCCACAGGATCAGCTGTTTATATCACAAGACAGAAATGCTGTCAGATTCACTTAGACTATTCATAACCTCAAGATAAGGTCACTCTAATGTGATCTTAAAGGACAAGATCACTTCCTAAAAACAAAACAAAAAAGCAATGAAGTCTTTTCCTTTGAGAGGAAGCAGTCCCCTCTTTCAGAACAACTATTAGATTAGGAGTCAGAAAATAAAACGAAAACTTTTCATGCAGTCCAAACCTAGAGTAAACTTTAGAGAAGATATGACAGTTGTTGTTGTATTCTGTTTTGTTTTTTGAAGCAGGGTCTCAATATGTAGCCAGAGTTGGTCTGGAGCTCACAGAGAACTGCCTGTCTCTGCCTCCTGCGTGCTTAGGTTAAAGGTCTGTGCTACCATGTCCAGAAAATGGCAATTTTATGTCTTCCCATTTATGAGTAGGTTTTTTGAATATATCCCTCTAATATTTGCCAGTCTACCCAGTGACATTCTGAAGCATCTCACATGATGGAAAGGTTAAACCTTGAATTGCATTAATGAGGTCTTGTCATATTAATGGGATTTTAGTGATAAATACTTTTTTATTTTATAAATTTTCATTTAAATTAGAAACAATCTTATTTAACATATCAATCCAAGTTTCCTCTCCTTCCCATCCTCCTATATTCACTGGTGTCAAAATCCACTGCTGCTCTCTGAAGGTCCTAGGGATTTGAAGATAATTATTAAACAGAAGAAGAACAAATTTTTATATTTGTATTTAGTATTATTGTAGAGTGTGTATCAGATCTTGATTATCTCCCCCAAATCTTGTCAACACATATTTTTTCTGAGTGCTTTAAAATTGAGCTACTGGCATTTCCTACAATGCAAAGCATAAAGCATGGCCCCATTTCTTACCTTTTCCTGTCCATATTTTAATGTCAAATTTGTCTATATGATTGTTTTTAAATCCTATTCCCTCCATCATTTGCTTTCCTGTCTTTTCTTTAATTTGTGCATGTTCTCTGTTCTTCTGCATTCTAAGTTCTTTTTCCTTTAGCTTAAAGTTATTCATTGGTCCCTTTATTTTCTGTGTCACCGGGTGTGTCCATTGTCATTTGTGCCAATACATCTCTTAAGTATAGGTCACATAGTCTCTCTTCCTTTAATCACCCTCCAATTTTGATATTTTGGAGCATATTCTCATTACAAAGCCTTTTCTAATACTTTTCTCTTTAAATAGCAGTTATTAATTGCCCCATCTTTCTTCCCTATACACTGGAAACTCACAGAAAAGGTTTCCTAGGAAACAAGGATTGAGTTTTCTTTGATTCCTAACATGGTTAACATGGAAAATTTTGTGGAAAATATTGTAAAATAATGAATGCAAGGGTTTTTAAGTAAAAGAATGTGTTACTTAGCCTTGCCTTTTCTCTAAAACCCTCCTTGGTTTCTTCTCACCCATTACATCACTTTGCTGCCTACTCTCCCTACTTCCCTCCACTCTCCCTATTGCACTTATTCACTGCTGGCTGACACACAGGCTTCACGTATTCCATTCCATTGATTTTCATTAGACCATCTTCTCTATATATTTTGTGTGTATTCAAAGAGCCCTACTCTATATGACCAACCAGTAAAACTGCAAAGAAATTTAAATATCAATGTTATTTGTTACATTCTCATGCCTCTTTAAATTCTTATTATCTATTTCTCCTATAATTAGATCAGAAGAACCATTTAAAAACATCATTTTGCTATAGCAAGCTAGCTAAAGTCCTGGATAAATATTTAATGATGGTAATGTTGATTCACTACAATATACAGAATGAGAAAAAAGCAATTTCCTCCTTCATGTAATGTAAATCTCCACTACCAAGATTTATTAGCACTAAAATAGGTTTCATTTAGTATCTTATTTTTTTTGCTTAGGATTTAAAGGTTTAAATGAGTTCCTGGATTTTAACTTTAATCCAAGGCTTTGCAAATAAGCCAGTAGGCTTTGCTGTGCCATCAACCTGATAGTTTAAGAATAGGACTAGATTGTCCTGATCTGAGGTGCAATCCCATGATATGAATGGATTTTCAATAGCATATTCCATAGGATGGCAGGTATGGGTAGCCTTCATTCTTTAAGTGTGTCCTTCCATGAATCCCATTCTTCCTGGAAATCCTTGTCAGATTCACCTTCTTTAACTTATTCATTATTATCTCATTCTTGAAAACTAAAGGTTTCCAATGTTAGGTCTCAAAGGAAAACTAATGCTGTAGTATAATAATTACTTCAGGGATAAACTCATTAGACACTGATGAAGTATTCAATGAGTTGTCACTTCTTATCTTGTAATGCACTAAATACTGGGGAAGACTGGCTTGATCCTTGCCGGTGGGTTTAGGAAGACTTACAAAGGAAAGATATTTTAATTCATGCTTGACTTTCATTTCCTAATAGTATTCTATATTTGTGAGTGAGTCTCTCTCTTATTCACCAGTGAAAGGAAATAGTTACAGAGGCTAACTGGTACGGATTCAATTTTCAAGCCAGATGAAATGAGAAAAAAAAAAAAAAAAAAATGGAACTCAGTTTAATGTGTGAAATTTGAGTTGTATGTAATTTACAAATATTTTAGCACCTGCAGGAGATTTTTTTTAAAACATAAGTACATCTTGGGAACATCATTAAAAAAATAACTAAACTACTAAAGCATATCTTGATTTAATCCCTGGGTAAGGTTTCAGTTTATTGGAAGATGTGAAAGAACCCCCATCTTTACCTTCAATAACAGTTTCTGGCTGCAAGGAGAATTAAAAACCATGATATATAAATCTGGTAATTGTTGTCTTCAACTGATGTGTTAGCAGAGGCCCTGGATTTGGATGTGGGAATTTGGTGTGTGGAGATTTGTACAAGGAAAATTGTTATTGTTATTTTTCACTTGACTAAGTTCAAATGGAAGAACCAAAACAGACAGTGGGAAATAAGGCTGCTTCTCTTCCTTTGGGAAATTCAGAACTAGCCAACAAGATCCAATTAACACATATAGAAGGCAAGGGACCATTTTATGGTAATTTAACCTACTTATTCACATGTGCACTAAACCCAAAGTTGTCTTATCTATTCAATAAGGCATCTCTAATTTCCTCTGCATGTTAATTGGTTTCTGTGTTATAAAGCATGTAGCATACTAAAAGGGTATAAATGAATTTTGCTTAGAATATGCCCACCACTGGGCATTATGCACTTTATTTCTTAATTTACATATACTTAACCCTATGCCAAAACTCCACATGAGGTACTCTATTCACTTATGATTTAAGCAATATATCAGACTCAGTGCAAGGGAATGATATAGTTAACATCAGCATTTCCTGGATTCAATCCTTGTCATCAGTAAACTAAATATATATTCTCTATCTCTTTCCCTATTGATCTGACATTGTGCTAATATATCCTATGACATCTAAGTGAAAAGCTGGGTTAATTTTCATGGAACAATCTAAAAGAGAACTCTAAATGCAGTGAGGTTAGTATATGTGTGCATTAAAGCCACAATGGCATTAACTTGTACAAGGCAATTAACAGTAGTATTTAATACCCAAACCATGTTCAAATTCCACAACTATCACATCAAATTACTTATGACTTGTTTTTCTAAGAAGATTTAATATCTTGTTTCTAGTATATTTTTAACTAAAAGGGTCTCATCAGTCTTTTCTTGGGGCAATGGATGTTTCCCCTCTCTTTTCTCTTAATGATTTAAAACCTTTAGTAAAGTTGAAATGTAGAGACTTAACACTTTTACCCTGTTCAACCATAGCACCAATGTTTTATTGCATCTTCTCTCCATAAGTCAATCAAATTCTGCCATTTCTTTTATGTGGAATCATTGTATAAAGTTTCTACTTATTGTGTTAAGATGCTACTTAATATTTTTTTTTTTTTTACTTTCACTTAACAATTGAGAAGATGAACAATCCATTTCCCTGCTGTTGTGATACACATCTGTAACCCTGGCACTTTGAGGGAAAATGCAGGAACACAGGAGCTTGCAAAGTCGTCCTCGGCAGCATGCTGAGTTGGAAGGTAGCCTGGGCTGCATGAGACCACCAGGCTTATTTTGATTATTTTGTTTTAAGGCACATCTTGTCAGTGTAATCTAGGCTGGCTTGGAACTTAAGGTAGCACAAGCTGACTGTGAACTTCAAATCTTCATTAATGTAAAAATTAGTTATTTGGCAAGTGATTCACATCTGTTAAAAAGTTTTATCCTTCCTTATGGTGCTCAAATATTTACAAAATTTCACTAAGGAGGGATTCCTTTGTTCATAGTGGCTTTCAGGTTCTAGAACTTTCCCTAACCGACATACAGAATCTGTCATTTCTTCAGGAACATTTGATCCTTTTAGCATAAAAAGCAAGATCTAGGTAGCAATTGTGCTTACACTGTTCCAGTGCCATGGATTCTCACACATTTGAGTGTAAAGGTGTAGAGCAGATATAGAGTGTCTCATGCCTTGAGGATGTAGCAGCTAGTCAATTACTATCCAATGTTACATAATGTCTCCTTGGCATTTCCTGATTTTAATCTTCTATCCATAGCTTTTTCCTCTACATTTGTAATTTTAAAGAATTTTAAAATATTTTCTTTCTTAATACCATTTTAAATAGTAAATTCTTGATTTAAATCTATATATAAAATTGTATAAAAGTATATAAGTTATATGTATGTGTATGACATCAAACCAGATATGATAGCATACCCTTGTAATTCTTACACTCCAAGGTTGAAGCAGGAGATCTGAAGTTTGAGCTACATAATGGCTTCCAGGCCAGCCTAAGCTACATAATAAGTTCCAGGCCAGTCTGAGCTGCATAGCAACATCTATCTTAAAAGCAAAAAGAAAAACAAAACAATGCTAATAAACATACAAACGTAGAACTTGAGTAAAATGAAAATACAAGAATTTTCTCCTGTTCCTATAAGATGACCTGTATTTTCAAAAAGTCTTCTTTTAAAAGTTATTTTGTCTTGGTTTAATATCAATTTGAAGTACATACTTAGATTATGTTACTTTACTTGCATATTTTAGATTTTGATTTTGTTTTGTGGATATTATTTTCTTTTTTTCCCCTTAAATGAAATGAGTTCTCAAAGTTGCATGGTAGTCTCAAAGTAGCCAAGGATGACCTAGTGCTTCTGATATCCTGCCTCTACTTTGTTGTGGAATCACAGGTGCTGTGGTTTGAGTGAGAATGGCTTACATGGGTTTGTATCACTGAAGGGTTAGAAGGTGTGGCTTTGTTGGAAGAGGTATGCCACAAGGGCCCATTCCTAGTTACTTTTCTTTCTACCTCCTGGTTGTTGTCTCAGCATGTCCACTCTCAGCTACTGCTCTAGCACCATGCCAACCTGCTGCCATGCTACCTACCTCAATGCTGGTCATGAACTCTAACCATGGGAGTTGTGAATCTACAAACTAATCTTTCTTTCATAAATTGTCTGGGTCATGATGTTTGGTCATGGAAATATAAAAGTGGCTAATAGCACAAGACTGTGCACTTGGCTTATGCATGGCTGGAGATTCGAATCAGAACCTTATGATTGCTAGGCAGCTCTGGCAACTGAGCTGCAAATGAGTGTCTTTTAAGTAGTGACTAAAATATATAGGTGCATTCTTTTAAATATATGATACAAAATTAAGAGCGATGTTAAAGATCTAGCAAAGAATGACAGCTTCCATTTCATTCATCTCTCCTTCAGTCCACAGTAGGTAAAAATCTATATTTTGTACTACTCAGGTGGAGAATGAGAAGAGCTCTTTAAAATAATTACCATTTGAGGGCTGGAGAGACAGTCCAGTGGTTAAGAGCTTATGTAGAACTTTCAGAGCACCCGAGTTCAGTTCTCAACACCATATCAGTGGCTCACAACTGCCTGTAACTGTAGCTCCAGAGTATCCAACACTGTTTTCTGACCTCTGTGGGTACCTGTACACATACATGTGTGCATCCCCCCAGGCACACCTCAATATAAATGAAATAAATTCCTAAAAAATTTGCTAAAATTAATAATTAATAAAAGTTACCATTTGTAACTATTCAGATATATATGAATTAAAATTTATCATTTCAAGAGATGAGTAAATATACAGAAAAGCTGCTCATATGAAGATATATTTTTAAAAAGATCAAATACCCACATATACAATGAAGTGTTTTTGAAAACATAAACCATAGTCCTCCAAAAAGTTTTTCAGTTGGAGTAGTCAATTTGTATTATATTCTGGTTTATTAATTGGTATTACTTTACATAAAAGTAATCATACATAAACTAATACTATGCAGACTGAGTAGGTTGTATCTATGCAAGCAACAATAATTATTGAAAAAAGAGGCCATTTCATCTGGCGAACAGGAAGGGGTATGTAGACAGAGTTTTTATTCCTCCTGGTTTTGCTGCCCTTCAGCCCCAAATAAACACAGAGAGACTTACATTATTTATAAACTGTTTGGCCAGTGGCTCATGCTTCTTATTTAATAGCTCTTTTTAATTATTAACCCATATCTATTAATCTATGTATTTCTACACAGCCTTATCTTACTGGAGGCTCCAGCATGTTACATCTCCAGTGGCTACATGGCAACTCTCTACATGGGCTCTCTCTAAGTACTCTCCTCAGAATTCTCTTCACCTGGTAGCCCCTCCTATACTTCCTGCCTGTCTACTGGCCATTTAGCATTGTATTCATCAACCAATAAGAGAAACATATATACAGAAGGACATATCCTCATCATCTCCTCTATTTTGTCTAAATGAAAAGAAAGGTTTCAACTTTAACATAGTAACATTATATATAATAAAGAAGTTATCTAGCAAGAACTATAGTTAACAATATCTAGTTCATTAACATTTGTCAAAATTTAAATAAAACCATAACCATAGTATCTGTCTTCAACTCCATTGAAGATCTCAGAAGGGTAATATATAAACCCCAATTAAACTATTTCAAATGCCATATTCTGTAGGTCTTTGAAAGTATTTAAAGAATGCCTATCCATTTGAAATATACCTCTGTATATCTAGAAAACCTAAGTTTTGACTATTATAACTGAATATCTATAATTTTTATTTAATTATACATTATATTTTAAAAAGAGCTACACAGTATGTAAACAAGAGTTAAAAATATAGCTATAACAAAATTGACCTTAAATTTATATCATTAAGCCATAATCCATAGCAATGCAAAGTATTCATTTCTATATCATATTCCCTTTTTTCTTTTGAAATAAATTGACTGTGATCATTAACCATTTATAACCAATCTTGTTCAAATAAAAACAAACAATTATAAACACTATTTGGTAATGTGGGCATAGTTGTCTCCAAATTATTTCCTGCTGTTGTGGGTGCTGTCAATCCTAAGAGGACCCTGAGAAAACCAGAACCATGGCCAACTCCTAGCTGTAGTAGTCTGCAAGGCTGCATTGCCTCAGATATCCTGGATGTAGGATCAACTGGGCTATTGCTTCAGGGGTCTTATCTGATCAAACCATATTAGTCTGGGAGGAATCTACAGATTTTCAAGTTCTGTGAAAACAAAAGCAGAATGTGTTTTTCAAAGTCTCATTTCCTTAGACTTAAATTTTGAAGTCAAGTAATTTTTAAAAGATATAATCTTCTTTGAATCCCCCAAGACAGCGCCCCTTACCAGCAGGAAGTAGTTTGGAAAGAACGACGCCCAAATTCCCAAATATTGTGTATAAATGTTTGTTTTCATTTAATTGGACTTTGTTATATAAAATTAAATATATATATGTATATATATTTATATATATATATGTATATATATATATATATTGGTTTAATGCAGAAGCCTTTACAATCAAATGTCTGTTAGCAGCTATTGCTCCTTCCTCAACCATCAAACAATTCAAAGACAACACAGTAACATACAGTATCTAGACTATTTGTATATTTTCCATCTTTATGTGGCTTTTTTATTACTCTATTTCTTTTACTTTTATTTTTAATTTTTGAGACAGGGTTTCTTTGTGTATTTTTGCTTGTCCTGGAACTCACTCTATAAACCAGGCTGGCCTTGAAATCATAGAGATCTGCCTGCCTCTGCCTCCTTAGTGCTGGGATTAAAGGCTTGTGCCACTACCACCCAGCTACTCTAATTCATGTTTTAAACTTAAATCAGAAACAATCTTATTTTACATATCAATCTGACTGCCATCTCCCTCCCATTCTCCCATGCCCTCCCAACCACCCCAATCCCTCCTTTCCACTCCCCAGGGAGAATGAGGCCTTCCATGGGGGAATCATCAAAGTCTGTCACATCATTTGGGGCAGGACCTAGTCCCTCACCCATCTATCTAGGCTGACAGAGTATTCCTCCATGGGGGAATGGGCTCCCAAAGTCCACTCATGCACTAGGAATAAATAATGGTTCCACCTCAAGAGGCCCCATAGACTGTCCAGGCCTCCTGTCATCCATGTTCAGGGGGCCTGATCCAGTCCTATGCTTGTTACCCAGCTGTCTGGCTTAGAGGACTTTATCATTTTTCTTTTCTCTCCCAAGCTTATGTGTATTTTTAAATGCACTCTAAACCATCTAGAAGATTTTCTATTTCCCTCTAAATCTGTCATTACTGAATATCGCTATCTTTTCCTGACCACCAGTCTTTTATCTGCTAAACAACATGGCTAATATTAAAGCAGCGGCTGGCAGGGTTATATTCCTTGGCTTTCTGAGAGTCTATCTTCATTTCTAGTTTCATGCTTTTTGCCACAGCTCTCTCAAGTTTCTAGGTGCATGCCATTACCATAAAGCATGCTACCAACTGCTCTTCTGTTCTTAAACACTATTTACTTATTTAGTAGCAGGGTCTCTTAAAAGAGCCCTGCGGGTTTTTGCTGCTAATGCTGAGTCAGGAAGCCTCTCTTAAAGGAGCCACACTTCAGTTTGTCTCTAGCAGAGTCCACCCAAGAAAATGCTGTTACCAAGAAGCTGTAATTGACTTTTTTCTTTTGTTTTTAAAATTCCTTTTTAAGCTTTTGTCAGGTTTTACATGGAAATCCCTGCCCTGGACATTCTACAGTAAGATAATGCCATGTAGAAATATATATACATTCTCCAGTAAGACAAGGCTATGTAGAAATACATATTTTAATAAGTATGGGTTACTTATTATTAATTAAGAAAGAGCTAGCCAGTAAGACGCCTGATCCATCAGCCAAACAGTTTATAAATCATTAAAGTCTCTGTGTGTTTATTTGGGACTGAAGGGCAGCAGGACCAGGTTGGGCAGAAACTCTGTATAATCTGTTTCTATTTTTCTTTTTTCACATACAATTATTTGATAAATTTAGATAGTTTTTCAATACGTGCTGTGAAGCCATACCCTAATTTTGTTCCCCTTGAAAGGGTGAACCACCAGTTTCAGTGTTATTTATTTAAAATTCAACTTTTTCTTGCTATTTTAGTAAGAACACCTTATCATATATTAATTACATCTTCTAATCTTATCAGACTTGAATCTGAATTGTATCTAGTAATGTGGAGACATCATACTATTTTGCTTACAGTAATAACTTTTCTCTCTCTGTTAAACATTGGGAACATGAACACTTCAGAGATAAATTATTTGTCCAAGGCTTATTTATTGATAAAACGACAAATCCAGAATTTGATCCAAGGATGCACTGTGTTGGCATGATTTAAGTTGACTTGTATGTAGAAGTCTAACTCAAACAAATATATATATATATATATGTATATATATATACATATATATATATATATATATATTGAGATTTTGTGTCAAAAAAAAGACCATAAGTAAGGGGTGGCATTTGGTCATTGGAAGCTATCAAGCTCAAGAGCACAGAATACTTTAGCAACACAAAATGTTCATTTGTTATAAGCCTTCTAGACTCTTTCTTGATATAGGTTATCCTAATTACTGTATTTTTAAGAACTCTTGAAGTGCCTTATCCTTAACAAAGATGAAATCTCACATGCATACTTATTCCCCACTGCCTGTGGGATTCAGTTGAACAGACTGGAGCTATATTGGAAGTTGTAAGTTGAGGGCCTTGTCTATCCTTGTTTCTATGGCTCACATTCTCATGTCCACATAAGGTGAGAATCTCAGTATTGAGTGTGTTCTTTTACAAATATGAAGAAGACCCATTAGTAAATAGATATACAGCAAATAAATGTCACTTGCCTAATGTTGAGCAGTTTAAAACGAAAACAAAAGCCCACTGGCAGAAGCCATCTGTCCCTGGCAACTTTCCCGGTTAAACACTTTTAATTGCTTCTGTGATCTTGGTGGGTTGGCATGCCATGGTTTCCAGGGATTTGGGAGAATTGACCTTTATGAAGTAATCACAGTTCGTTGTACAAAAGAACTTTGAGTTATCAAAGCAGGCAGCATGCCCTGCTGTGGAGCCATGGTAATGAGAATGCATCATATTTGTGATAATTCTCCATTTGGATTGAGTTTTTATTATATTCTATAACCAAAGAACTCACCCTAGAAAATGCTGAAATTTTTTTCAATAAGTCTAAATTTTGAGGTAGTCTATATAAGAGACCTGTTTGTTCATTATGAGAGTCACTCTTGCCACCCTCTATATTTATTTTCTATATTGTATATTGAATTATTTTTGATTTTGTCTAACTTAAAATTAACATTATATATTTATTAAGCAAATACTACAGGGCAGGCTCTATGATAAATACATTTCATCTATTACTTCATGCATTGTTCATATCACTATATGATGTAATTATAAGTTTTGCTCTATAGGTATAAGAAAGCTGAAGGTCTAGGATAATAAAAAATTAGCCTGAGATCAATTGGATAATAAATGACAGAAGCACATAAGACATGTCTGTGTGACACTGAATCCAATCTTTTTAACAATTCTGGAAGAGATGCCTAAGATACAGGGATATCAATTCTCTGTCCTCCATCACATAGCTAGAAAATTACAAAGGCAGACTTGAATTGGGAAACAAAGGCAAAGAAAGTATAAGGAATAGGGACATGAGGGGAAAAAAAAAAACCTGCCACTCTAGAAGCCAGGTGAAGCATCTCTCCATCCGTGGAGCTGGACACCAACACAGGAACGCACACAGCACCTAGGCTATCACATTTGTGAAATTCTAGGAATAATACCAGAAACCCTTTTTATAAGGAAAGGACATGGACTAAACTCCCTATGCAACTCCAGTAGCTTCTGGTTTTACCTTATTGAGTTATAATTTCATACCAGGTATCTCCAGAGCCATCTCACGTGTCCCTTTTATTAAAAAGGAGAAAAAGAGAAAAAAAGAAAGAAAAAAGAAAAGGGAGATTCTTGGCAACCTTTGAGAGATAGCTATGAGAGCCACCAAGAAATATTGAACTCTAATGCTAAGAAAATTAATTGATTTCTCTTCCTCAGATGGGCCCAAATGCATAGTTCTTTACTTCTTAGTTTCCCCTACTGTCCTTTGGGAAGTACATGCAACCTCTTGTGTATTCCCTTCTTTCTTCTGAGTCTCTTTCTTTCTCTTAATCTTCATGATTAAGTCTATATTAAAATATCTCTAATAAAATTACCAATAATGTTTTATCATAAACAAGCTAGTCATGAACTCCCTTTAACAACAAAGGCATGAATTGTAGTTTGGCCTGAGCCAAGCTCTCTAAAAGTCTCTGTTTAATGTCTCTCAAACCTCAAAGCTCCAAAGAAATCATTAAGTGGATTAGAAGTTAAACTTGAGGTTTGATATAGCCAGAGTCATTTTCCTCCTCTAGACTCCTACTTCCTTTATGTCAGATTTTATTCTATGTCCTCTTCACTGTTAAAAGGTTTTTATAGCTGACAAATGTGTATAATTGAGATCAGAATTCTGTATTATTTAGTTACATACTTTAGCTATCAATTCTGGGTGCTCTAAATCCCCACTAGGCTCTTAATAAATGTTTGTTGAATACACAAATTCAATTCCTAATGCAAATTGGCTCATTGCATGGGTAACAGTTGCTGCATATCTCAGATTAAAACAGCACTGAACCTTACAATGTTTAATGAATGTTGCTGTATACATAATGACTAATGTCATTCAGAGAAAATGAATTTCACTTATGTCTGATGTAGAGAGTATGAAAACAAAGTATATTTCATGATCTGTTTCTACCCAAATCTATTAAAGAGGAAACTATTACATGAAGATTAAGTTTGTCATTGTAGGAATGGTGCAAACACCTAGTCAGAAACACAAATGATACATATTTCACTCATACCTTCATTTTTTCATATCAAATTTGTTGTTCACTAAATATATAATAGGCCACAAGAAATTAAGATGAATAGAACATATTCCCTTCTCTCAATGAGCTCATAATTGAGTTAAGAGTCAATCATATAATTAAAGTACAGTTAGCCTAAAGAGGAGATTAGTTCCACTGATGAAGAAATTACAACTCCTGCCATTCCCTCTTTCTTCATCTCTGGAGATAGTAAACTTGGATGTCATTGGTCAATAAGTGGCTTTCTTTTAGCCAGTGTCAGGACTGTGACCTTAGCAAAGGGGATTCAGAAGGGCTCAGCCTGTAGGAAATTTTGCTTGAGATAGCATAGTTTCCTTTTCTCCTCCATACTCTTCAAAAGTCCTGTGTATTTCTGAGGAGAATGGACCATGTTATGACCTGTTCATCCCTGATCCATTTTTATACCCAACAGCTGAGTTTGCAGAGGATGTATCCCCTGAGAAATGTCATAATAAACAAGCCTCTGGCTGAAAAAGAGATCTAGGTAGGTAAAAGAAGAAACAGTGATGCCCTGAGAAGTGAAAGAGCTGTGAGCTGTCTCTGAGCCTCCTTGTGACCTTGACCAAGGTCTAAAGCTCCATGAGACTCACATCTTCCTTCCATACAGCAAGCAACTGGCTCAGAGATTTCTTTGCTGCTCTGTATTCTATCTCTCTAAAGGTGGTTTTGTAGCCAATGAGAACTGTTATGACAACTCTTTCCCACCAGCCTGGTCCCACTCCTGTGTCAGTCTCAAATGAACACAAAGATACTATATTAGTTATATTGTTGGCCAGTAACTAGGGCTTCTTTTTGTATAGCTCTGTCTTAATTATTAGCCTATTTCTATTAATCCATGTATTTCCACGTGGTCTTATCTCACCAGGGAATACTGAACCTGCAACTCCTTTGCCTGCTACATGATGACTGCTCAGCACTTCCTGTTTGTCTTCTCTTATATCCTGATTCTGTCCTGCTACAAACTTTCTGTCTGAGCAATCAGCCAATCAGTGTTTTATTCATTAACCAATAAGAGAAACATATACACAGAAGAACATTCCCATTAGAGAACAAGATTCCATGTGGCAAATACATACTCATATCTATGCATCTGACAGTCGTGATAATTAACCCTCATATTTCTAAAATCTTGTCATTCTCTCCTCATTGAAACATCAGATATTTGATGTTTGCCAGTGACTTCCTAAAGTTAATGTGGGTATAAGGGCCTTCCTTAAGAAAATAAGAGCCTGTTGTTAACTAGACCACCAATAATTTTGACTTGCTGAGGTCTCTAGTTAAATACTGTATTGAATACTGTATTGAATCTCCATTGGTGGTGACAAAGTAATTTCCTTCCAACACAGCAGAAAAAAAGTGATAAGGTTTTCTAATTATTTTATTTCTGTGGT
Source organism: Phodopus roborovskii (assembly GCF_943737965.1). Classification (NCBI taxonomy): domain Eukaryota; kingdom Metazoa; phylum Chordata; class Mammalia; order Rodentia; family Cricetidae; genus Phodopus; species Phodopus roborovskii. The sequence continues at coordinate 3,749,898 of NW_026126480.1, forward strand.
ACCAAACTGGCATTCCTCTAAATAGCAGTAAATATTTTGATCAAGGTGTAAAGACATGATTGTGATTTTATAGTCTATACAAAAAGGATGGCCATGTTTTCTTGTTAACATAGTTGCTAGACTAACAGTATTTTGGCAGAAGCTGGGTACTGTGTTTCTGAATATGAGAAGTTTAAACACATATAAACATTTAAAATCATATGAATGGAAAGATGGTTCAGTGGTTAAGAATATGTACTGTTCTTCTGGAAGACCTCATCAGTTCCCAGCACCTGTGTTAGGTGGTTCAAAACCTTCTGTAACTCCAGATCTATGGGAAATCTGGAGCCTCTGTCATGGGAAGCCATCCACCTGCACTCACTTACAACCCCCCCACCATATGTATATTTAACAAAAATCATTTTAACAACCTACCCTTAAGTATATGGATTAATTAATTCTACCTCTTTTATATGATAATTTTTACTATTGTGTATAGGGGGAAACTGTCTCTTGTATTAGTTTCCAAGCAGCTTGCCAGTTTCTTTAATCACTGGTTAGAATGTCTGGCCACCTAGAGCTATTTTGATAAATTAGAGTTTTACTCTTTTTGGTTAGTAAGGCTTTGTTAGAAAAGGCTGGAATTATTAATTGCTCATTATTGAATTACAATAATCATACAGTTAATAAGGCCCTGTGTGTTTATTTAGCATTGCCTGTTCATTTCACAGTCTAGAAAACACACATAGAGAAGAATTCACTTAAACACTGATAGCAATTAGTAGCAGAATTGGGCCAAAGATGTGGCTGTATGTGTCTGTAGTGTCTTTTTCTGTCATCCAAATTGACTTCTCTAGGAAGACAGAAATTCATTTCCTCAATCATTTACCCAGACAATTCCTGAACGGTTGTTATGTGGCAAGGGTTGTATGCTCTACCAGAGATACAGCAAAAAAGGAAATATGGTGCTGACATCCCAGAACCTACAGCTCCATCTATTAGAATAAAACTGTAAGTTGGTACCTTCTTCACCTAAGATAAAGAAGTTCAGGCCAGATTGATTCAACTAAGATGTGTTAACCCCCTTCAATTAACTTTTAACCTTAGGCTCTTAACTTTTTATATTACTTTGAAACTCTCACCTAGTGCTTTCTCTGAACTACATCAAATCTACAAAGTCCTGGCAATATGAATTTCAGTATATTTTTTCAAATCAATTTTCCTAATATTCATGGATTACTACTTATGCAAGACTGACTGGTTAAGCATTTTCCCCATTTCTGGAAATTTGTTTTGGGATTATTTAAAAGCATAATTTTAAATTTCTGAGAAAGACTATTTCATAATATTTTTGCAGTTGGTTTACTCAGAGATATACATACAAAATATATAACTGATAATTAAAAACAATAAACGGGATTTGCATTGCAGGTTCTTAACTACTGCATGTGTGATATTGGTCAGTGTACATAAATTTCAGGGTCCCCAATTTAAGTATAAAATGGCAATGACATATGTTTGAAATCCCATTGGAATGCTAAAAGGAGATATATAGTACACGCACACCACATAATCTAGTCTTGGAAGAATGTACCATCAGTCGTTAAAGGCTATACATTCTGAACTTTGACGTTTAAATGTATAAATTGGTATAATGTTCCTAATATGTGCATTCTTCATAAAAAAAGTATTAGTAATTTTTGCATGGTTATGAATTTGCAGGATTAGAACTGATAGACATTCCCTGGAGTTTTCCTATCAATTATTTGCCTTCAAGACAAATTGATTACAAAATAGTATAAACGCTACTTCTTGAGAAAATGCCCAATGAGTTTCTCATAGATGAGCTCAATTAACAGGGGATTTGATTTCATTTTCCAAGTGAAGCCAGGGAAATCATGGTACCTGAACTGAATTAGAAAGTCAAGAGCTGTGTACTTGCTTCCCAATATAACATTAGCACCACAGAGGTCATACAAACTATATGAAGGTTCTTGAACAGTTAAATTTGGATGTTGTGAGGCTAAAATTATAGTCATGTGCATATTAAATAAATGACAACTAAGGGTATTTATTACTGTTTGACATAATTGTCTTAAAAGAAATATAACTAATGGTTGCATTTATCAACCAAATATAGTAACAATTTTCCTCATATAAACAATACAAGGCATTCACTTAAAAGAATGGATTGGAGATATTAGCCATCTTTGTGACTACTGTGATAACTTGGTGCGTCTTCTAAGTTTTTATTCTTCAGTTTCAGACTGCTGTCTCTAGAAAGTCTTCTAAGTGCTATTTGTGATTTTTTTTTATTTTGCTTGCTTATAGTTGATGCTAATGTCACACAAATATTAAGGCTAATATTCAAAAAATAGTATAGATATTGTTGTATTCATAAATGAAGATGAACAGATATGCCACAAAAGGCATCCAACAGGATTTATAGTTACTTAAAGGATCAGATTATTTAATTAGGGGTACATAGATCAAGAAGTAAAACACAACTATAATTATTAAACATGTTGACCACAGTGTCATTTGCTCAAAGTCAGAACAGTGAATGAGCTCAGTGCCCTACTATTTGTTCAACAAATTAAAATTTTTGGTGCTGGTGCAAAAACTGGCTGGCAAATACAATAACACTCTTAGAGACAGGTCTTTTTGTATGCTTTCTGTTGTATGATAAACACTTTGGATAAAAACAATTTGTGGTAGGAAAGTGTTTATGTGGCTTACATTTCCTCAATCAAAATACATTTTTGAGGGATATTATGGCAGGAACTGAAGCTGAAGCCATGGAGGAATGCTGCTTATTGTCTTACTTCCTTGATTTATGCTCAGGCAACTTTCGTTTACATTCTAGAATCATCTGCCTGCCAAAGTGTGGTGCTACCTTCAGCTGACTGGGACCACTCATATTAATCAACAATTAACACAATTCCCTGTACCATGGCCGCATGCCCATCCGATCTGGACTATCCCTGATCAATAAAAGCTAACCAAGAGAACTTGATAATGACTTATGATTAAGTAAGGAATACTAATCCAAGATGGTATTGATTGGTTTATTCAAAACACAATACTCAACAAATTGAAAACTGCAGAAAAAATCAAAGTGAGTTATCTCACATAACTATAAAGTCATGAGCAAAGCAGTTTCTAGTGACTGATAGATAGTGTTCAAACTACATCTCTGTCATCTACATTGCTACAAACTTAGATGACTCAATTTCTCTTCATTTTACTTTATACCTTAGGAGAAAGAGATAATAGTTGTTACATAACAAGTTATTATAAGGATAAAATAAAGAATAATTATATGGATGGTTAATATAGTATTCAGTCATTAAACATTGTTAACAATTTTCATCAAGAATAACACATGCATGAATAGGTTTATGCAAAAATAAAACAATAAAATAACCAAATTTAGTCCTCATAAATTTGCATGAAAAAAATCAACAAAAATCCTAGCAAACCAAATTTAATGCACACTAAAGAGATTACTAATAATGAAAAAGAAAATATTCTTCCCATGAATATATGGATTATATATATATATATATATATATATATATATATATCATAATCATGGGATGACGAATACTACCCATATTGTCATTTCAATAGCTTAATAAAGAACATTTGATGAAATTTAAATCCTTTCATGATGAAATTTCTGAAAATTAGGTATAGGCGTATGAGTTCTCACAGCAGTATGAGGTTTGATAGACTCACACACAATACTGTAGTCAACAGAGAAAAAATGGAAATGTTCATCCAAGACCCACAGCAAAAACAAGGATGCCCATTATCACCACTTATAGTCACTGTAGCAGTCTAATGCATACTTACAGCAATTACTCAAGAGAGAGATGTTAACAGTCTCTAAATTGGGAAGGAATGGCTTCCATTTGTAAATGATTGAGCATATACAGAAATACTCTTAAGATTCCAGCAAACTATTATGATAATTAGTTCATCAGAGTTACAAGAAATCAACACACTGAAACCAATGGCATGCTTGTGTACTATTAACAAATTATGTGAAGAAGAAGTCAAGAAAACAATGTTGTTTACAATAGCAACAAGAGAATAATGGAATGGGGAATCCATTAAACCATGAAGGTAAAAAATCTACACTGAAAACAAAAAACAGGTAAAAGTAACCACAAAGGTGGAAAAATGATGGGCTCATGGATGAGGAGGGTGGATATTGTTACACTATTCCATTTTCTACTTTTATTAGTAGTAGTTTTAATTGTTCATGGGAGAAAATGAGTATGATGAGGATGAATAGGTCAAAGGACAACAGGCAAGAGTCCATTCTCCTCTTCTACCTTGGAAAGGCTGGGGTTTTATTTTTGCTGATACAGTCTTGTTTTCTCTAGACTAGCTGGTCCTCACTATAGGAGTGCTGGGATTACAGTGCCACAATATATGGCTTTTTATGTAGGTTATAGTGATCCAACTTAGGAACTTAGGCTTTTGTGCCTAGTGATTTTTCATCACTGTGCCCTCATCCAGACACTATTAAAGTATTCTAACTGACTAAGGCTTAATAAAATCTCCATCTAAATACAAATATTCTTTTATACAGAAAATAAATAAAACACATCTAACATTTGTATACTATACAGAAGAGCCTGAAGCCAAAGCAATTTTGAATAAAAAACAATAAGGCTGATACTATTAGACCCCAAAATACACTGCACTGCCCTTGTAACCAAAACAATATAATACTGGCATAAAGCACACACATACAAATCAGTGCTACAGAATAGACAAACCAAAAATAAATTCACACATTTATAGCTAGCACATTTTTCCCCAAAGGTGCCAAGAACATTCTCTTCAGTAAATGTTATTAGGAACATTAGACAGGCACATGCAAAAGAATGAAATTATATTCCCATATGAAACTATAAAATAAATCAAGTCCCAATGACTTAAAGATGTAAATGCAACTCTCAAGTCATACTCCATCTTACAAAACTACTAGAAGAAAACACAAAGGAAATTATCTATAACACTGGTCTAAGTAATGATGTTTTGGATGCAGAGAGCAAAGGCAAGAGCTGAAAAACAGAATGTTATTAAACTTAACAGCTTCTTGCTGAAAAGAAACACAAAAGATAGCTTATAGAATGCAAGAAATATCTTCGAATTATGTTTGATAAAAGGGTTAAAGTCAGTATTAAACTGTTAAGCAACTCGAGTAATTGAATATCAAGAATGTAAGGAATTAAATTAAAAGTAGACAAGCTTGAGTAAATATTTATGAAATGAGCATATGACAAATGACCAACAGATATTAGAAAAACTTTGATATGTGTAATGTCTTCATACTATACAATATAGTATTTGAAGTTTTTGCAAGAGCAGTAAGATGTCTGAAGGAGGTCAAGGGGCTACAAACAGGAAAGAAAAAAGCCCCTATATTTGTTTGCAGATGATACGATTTTACACAGAAAAAAATCCCTAAATATTCCACCAGGAAACTTCTATGGCAAAGTGGCAGGATATAAAATTAAAACACAAAAATTGTAGCCTTACTGGATTCACATTATAGAATGAGAAGAAAATCAGAGAAATAATGCCTTTCATACTAGCTTCAGAAAAGAACACACATACATGGATAACTTTACTGAACCAAGCGAAAGACTTGAAAAATAAAACTTTAAGACATCAAAACAAGAATTTAAAGATGCCTTCAAAAGATGGAAGAATTTCCTGTGCTCATTAGTTGTTAGGGATCAATATTGTACAATCAAATAAGTCTACATCAAAGCTACATGAGACACTGTCTAACACCTGTTAAGAAGGTCGTTTTCAAAGAGACAGTGACCATTTCCAATAAAGCAATAGAGACAATGGCCATTTGCAATAGAGACAATAGGTGGTGGCATTACACCTCTAATTCAAAATGCAGAAATATGAAAAAGTTTCTCTGATAGAAATAGGATGCAGGATGGGGAATACCATTGTCTGAGGTGGTTAAGGGAGATGTAAGATTTGAGATACGGGTTAATGGGTAGAAAAGTCATAGCTTGACAGGAAAAATAATTTCAAGACACACTATATGACATGGTGATTGTAGTTAATTATAATATATTGTGTTGTGAACTAATACTGGGATGGTGAATATTATCATCACAGAAATAACCATGTCATGTGATGCATACATGACTTAACTAGATTTATTTATTTTACAATGTATAATCACTTTAAAGTGTGAAAAGTACATATAATTTAATACTTCAAGTTAAAACATTAAAATTGACAAGTCTGTAATTTTTGGTGTTCAGAAAGGCTTTCTAATAGTCATTGTGATATAAATTACATTGTAATAAAATAATGTGACAGAAAACAGGAAATATTTTAAATGTGATAAGAATTTAAACAATTTAAAGCCTCAAATATGGGAATAGAGAGATAAATCATTGGTTAGTTGTGTGTACTCTCCCTAGACAGAAGCTAGTTTGGTTGCCATTGTGTATCTCCTTATTACCTATAATTTGTGTACCAGGATATCCACCTACTATTGACCTCCACAGGTGCCAAACTCATGATCACAAACCTACAAAGAGACATATGTAAAAATCCTCATATATGACAAATGCATTCTACCACTATGTCATCAATGAGGTGATGAGTTAAAAACACACTGTCAACATCCACAAGCATGTCCATGGAGTGGGCTTAATGAAATATGCCACTGGAACTTTGTCATGAAGTACTCATTGATTGCAGGCTCAATAAAGACATCTGGGACAAGGGAATAAGGAACGGTCTGTATTGTAACCCTGTATATTAGGTTCAGAAAACATAATGAGGATGAAGACTCGCCTAACAAGCTCTACATATTAATAACTTATATGTTTGTTACCGCATTCAAATATTTACAGTCAATGTGGATGAGAACTAACCTGCTGAATGTCAGATAAAGTTGCATAGCAGCCATTTACATATATACATATATTTAGTATATACATATATATATTATTTTGTAATATTCAGTTGTGAAAATGTTTTATACTATTTTATTATTCTTTTACTTTCCATGTTACATATTTTGATCTTATATTCTTCCCTGTCCCTTGAGTCTTTCCTGGTTTTTCCCATCTCCATAGCCAACTAATTTCATGTTCTTTCTCTCAAACTGAGACAGAGACAGAAAGAGTCAAACAAAAAAACAAAACAAAACAAAAAATAAATAAAATAAAAAAAACAGAAAATACCAAACAATAACAACAACAAATCACACAAAACATGGAGTCCTATTTGTGTTGCTACTCCAGAGCATAAAGCCTACCTTGAGTATGGTTGATATACCCAGTATCTATGCAATGAAGAAAACAGATTCTCCCTCTCTTAGTAGGTATCAGGTGTTATGATAATGTGCATGCGGAACCTTGGCAGATTCCATGGCAGGCAAGGATGAACGAGGCAGAGGGACAGGAGGGACAAACATGCCAGGCAGATAGAGCTTAAGTGAGAAGTTTTATAGAAAGGGGAGAGAAGGGGGAAGGAAAGAGAAAAGAGGTAAAGGGACACAGAGACAGAGTACAAAAGAGAAGAGGAAGACAGAAAAAGTCATGTTTGCCCAAGGGGAACCACGGTGGGGGGGTTCTTCCAGGTAACAGGGGCAGGGAGCATATTGTCTGAATCTTTATATCAAGTACAAATAGCTTTCTGGTTAAGGCTGAGAATTTGTGCCCACTTCCCTTCTCCATCCTAGGATTTTGTCTAGCTTAAATTTGTGTAGGATTTGTGTTTTCAGTCAGTCTCTGCAAAGTATATGTGCCCTATCATGTCTGGAAGGTGCTCTTTCCTTAGAGTTAACCACAACCTCTGGCTCTTCAATCTTTCCATGAACTCTTAATCAAAGATCCCTGAGTCAGTCTCTCTCTCTCTCCTCTGTTCTCCTCTCCTCTGCCCTCTGTGTGTGTGTGTGTGTGTGTGTGTGTGTGTGTGTGTGTGTGTGTGTTTGGGTGTGAAGTGTAGTGTCCAGTTATGAGGCTCTGTATCTTTGCTGCAAAATTATTTTCTCTGATGAGGACTTAGCAACACACTGGTCTTGGGTAGAGCAATTTGTCATTACAAGTTGTTTTACCATTAGGTTTTCCCCTAGGGTCTATGACCTATCAAGCCTTGGGTCCTTGGCCTCATTAACGGTGTCAGGTGTGGATTCCATCTCAAGAAGAAGACCTTAAATCTAACCAAAAAGTGACTGGTTACTTTCATAATATCTGTACTACAATTGCACTAGTAAGCCTTGTATGTTATTATGAGTATCGGGGCCCATAGTTGGGTGAAACCGATGACTACCTGTCTCGTCTAGTAATATATATATAGTACTTTACAGTACTATAAATGCTAGTTATGAAGGTTGAAGCTTCTATTTGGGTAATAGCTTGTTTTTTCCTTGCCCAATGGCACAAGTGTATTCATCACTGGGTCCTTGCCATTAGATCGCGGAGGGCAGCCAATTGTAACAGCAATAGCTTGTAATATTGGGAAGGGGGTTCTATAGGAACTCTTTGGCCAGTGATTTGGCATTCCTGGTCCTGAAGATTTTACCTGGTAACATATGATGTTTAGTTGGGGCATTTTCGCCTCCATTATATGGTAGCTCATTTAAATTTCTTTCATATATGCATACATTTTTTTTGAAGTAAGTGTTATTTTCTTTATTTTATAGGTTGGTGAATTGCGGTTGATTACTTAATGACTTAGGGAAGACTATTCTTCCATGTAGACAACATAGAATATAAAACTAGAAACCACATCATAAATATATATGCCCTACTCCTAGTCCACTGCCATTCGGTTATGGATTTCTCCAACATATGCATACATTTTTATAAGCTTCTAGAGCAATGGATTTTCATATGGCTTTTTAAAAAGACCCTTATCATAGTTATGTCACCATTTCCCCACCTTTAGCCTACTCTCCCATCCTCCTCCCCATTTAATTAAGAAGAATTATTTAGAATATGAATATTTATTTTTATGCTTACTTTGATCACAGCACTATTTAGGTGCAATATTATGAGATGGAATATCATGTATTTATAGACTGTTGAAATAAAATCCAGTTTCTCACATTAGGTAAAATATTATGATATTTCTAACCAGCCACTACTACATGTTCAGTATTTATATCTAAATCTACACAATACCTACACTTACAAAGAAATAAAATATATCAGTTTTGGGGCTGGAGAGATGGCTCAGACGTTAAGAGCACTGGCTGCCCTTTCAGAGGTCCTGAGTTCAATTCACAGCAACCACACAGTGACTCACAGCCGTCTATAATGATATCTGGTGCCCTCTTCTGGCATACAGGAAGAACACTGTGTACATAATTAATAAACGTTTAAAAAATATATCAATTTTATCTCTTATAGAAAAAATAGAAAAAAAATTTAAATGTTGTATATACTTTATAATAATTAATAACTTCAGATAACCAGGAAAAAATGAGATGAATGTTTTTTACCTGTATGTGTAAAACCCCTCTTATAAAATGTAATATTTTACACCTGTTGTATTTATTATATTTAGGAAATTTTGATGAACTTAGTTAAATTTAGCCTTTAGTTGATCAACACTAGACTGTCTCCTTTGTTTTAAGAACCTAGAAATGGAGAATGAAACAGAGGTTACAAAATCATTCTTGAGAACAGCTGGGAACATCATTCAGAGTTGTGGTTTGTTTAATACTCAGTGCTCTTTCACAGAAAGTCAAGAGAAATATGAGACTCGGCATATGTTCTTTTCTGCATGAAAGCTCGCTAAAATCCCCAGTGTGTTCTAAGTGATAGGCACTAGTATTTTATCGTCTCTGTTATACAGTTTGCCATTTAATTATGTTCAGGTTAGCACTTTATAACACATAGTTTTATATTTTTTTCTTCTTGCAAGCTCTCAGATCATTGTATATTTACACCCAATTTTACTATATTCTATTCAGTAATTTTTTTTATTCTATGGTGGATATTTTTCTTGTAATGTGCTATATTTTTTCTTCTGCTAGACTATACACCACATGATTTGGAGCTAAGCTTTGTTTATTTCTAGACTCCCTTCCTGTCCCTATGCCTAAAACCTGTGTGCATGGAGGCAATGTTTTGTTACACAAGGGAATGAAAAAGTGGTGAATTCACTGTTTCACAGAGTCTATTCTAATCCTTTTAGGTCACATATTTTCTCAACAAGATCAGAAGCCTTAGGAGGGTAAGATGTCAAGTGTCACATACATCTTGTACCTTATGCCTATATACAAGCTTAGAATTATTGCCTATTGAGTTGAACTTTCTTTCCACAAAGAAAGTTGGGATGAAATTATAGGAATAGTCTCCTTATCAGCACACATTCTGGTTAAGGAGTTATGTTTCTCTAAAAGCAAGGAGTTATATTTCAATGACAACTTTGCCTTATTTTTTTCATACTAAGTTTCAATATGTAGTTAAAACCACATCACTTCCCTTTCCAAATATTGACGAGTACACATTCCTTCTCACGAATGAATAAGAAAAGCAAAAGTCTTCAGAATCCTAAAGCTTCCATTCTGATGCTGGGTGAGAGTGCTCACCTAGCATGCTATGAGGTGCTAGATCCTATGGCCAGCACTACAGAAATCAGGAAAACAAACCGCACAACATTTCTTTTCTTCTTACTCCATGGCTGGCTATGTGCCTGGGTGCCTGACTCCTGGCATTCTCTTCTCCTTCTAACCCCCTCCTCCCAGCTCTGATCTTCTCCTAGATTTCTCTTCCTATTTATTCTGTTTGCCTGGCAGACCTGCCTATCCCTTGCCTGTCTAGCTATTGGGCATTCAGTACTTTATAGGTCTAATCAGATATTTTAAGTAGGAATATAGCACAGTTTTACATAGTTAGACAAATGAACATAAAAGAATGTAACACATCTTTGCACCATTAAAAACAAATCCACAGCATAAACAAAATGTAACATATTTAAATTAATATTCCATAACAAGACTATGCTGTGGTTAAAGTGGAACGTGAGAAAGAGGAAGGAGTGAAATGGGTAAGTTCAAAGTGCAATGGTCAAAGCAAGGACTAGTTGGTGACCCATATGATAGGCATAAACTTAGCTCTGTGCTTAGCAAAACTGTGCTTAGTTTTCAAACATTTAGCATATATCAAATTGATAATGCAGTTCATGGTCACAAGAGAGTAGTATGAACCTCTTAGAACATTACTATAAAAGATGCCATAACTTTTAAGTTTCTACTTGGAAAATAGGGATTCCTACATCATATATCTGAGCTAAATCTTTCTGAATATAATGCATATTTTGCATATGTTCTTGTATCTAGTAGGTAATTATTAAAGCTTCTAAATATACTTACTTTTTAATTGGATAATTTTTTTATTTAAATTAAAAACAATATTACTTTACATACTGATCCTACTTCCCTCTGCCTCCGTCCTTCTATGCCCTCCACCAATCACCTATCCCACCCCCACTCACTCCCCAGGGAGGATGAGGCCTCACATGGGGAATCATCAAAGTCAGTGGCATTATTTGGGGCAAGGCCTATGTAAGGAGTAGGGTTTTTCTGCTGCCACCACTCTTGTACCACCGCCAAACCAGCCCCAAATAACACACTGAGACTCTGTATTAGATAGAATGCTGTTGGCCAGGTACTAGTTTCTTATCGGTTAGCTCTGTCTTAAGTATTAACCCATTTCTATGCCATCAGGCCTAGGCACCCCCACCCCATGTATCTAGGCTCCCAAAGTCCATGATCTTGGGATAAATAAATAAATCCAGAGGCCCTGGTCTCCCAACTGATACCCATGTTCAGGGGCCTGGTTCAGACCTATACTGGTTCTCCAGCTGTCACTCTGGGGTCCATGAGTTCCCACTTGTTCAGGTCAGCTGTTTCTCTGGGTTTCTTCAGCATGTTGTAGACCCCTTTGTTTATCATGCCTCCTTCTCCAACTGGATTCCAGAAGTGCATCTCACTGTTTAATTAGGGTGTCTGCTTCTGCTTCCATCAGCTACTGGATGAAGGCTCTAGAAAGGTAATTAAGGTAGTCATCAATCTCATTATAGGGGAAGGGGATTTAAGGTAGCCTCTCCACTATTGCTTAGATTCTTAGCTGTGGTCATTCTTGTGGATCCCTGGACATTTCCCTAGTGACAGATTTCTCTTTAAACCTATAAAGGCTCCCTCTCTTTGGGTATCTTTTTCTTGCTCTCCTTCTCTATTTTCCCTTGACTTGATCTTCCTAATCTCTAATATCTCATGTTCTCCTCTGTACCACCTTTCTGCTACCTCTTCCCCAACCCATGCTCCCAATTTGCTCAGGAGATCTTGTCTCCTTCCCCTTTTCCAGATATTGATTGATATATGTCTTTCTTAGGGTCCCCCTTGCTTCCTAGATTCACTGGGATTGTGAATTGTAGTCTGATCGAGGGCTGATTTCCAAAATATACAAAGAACTGAAGAAGCTAGTCACCAAACACCAAATAATCCAATTTAAAACTGGGGTACAGAACTAAATAAAGAATTGCCAATAGAGGAATTTAAAATAGCTAAAAGGCACTTAAGAAACTGCCCAACATTCTTAGCCATCAGGAAAATACCAATCAAAACAACTCTAAGATACCATCTTACACTATCAGAATGGCTAAAATAAAAAACACTAAAGACAGTTTATGTTGGAGGATGTGGACAAAGGGGAACACTTCTTCTTTGCTGGTGGGAGTGTGAATTCATACCACCACTTTGGAAATCAGTATGACAGTTTCTCAGAAAAATGGGGATCAGTCTACCTCAAGATCCAGCAATTCCACTCTTAAGCTAAATATACTTATTAAGAATTTGGGAGATTGGAGAGATAGCTCAGCAGTTAGCACTGACTACTCTGCCAAAGGACCAGGGTTCAATTTCCACCACCCAAATGACAGCTCATAACTGTGTGTAATTTCAGTCCCAAGGGATCTGATACCCTCTTCTTGCCTCTGAGGGCACCAGGTAAGAGTCTACAGATACACATATAAGCAAAACACATACACACATTAAAAAAAAAAAAAAAAGATTAGGCCATGTAGCTTCAGGAAATGAACTGAGGGAATTTGAGTTGTCAAATGCCTGGAGATTTGGCACTGCATTGGTCACCCAGGTTTTCATGAGCTACTGTGTTAGGACAAAGGCCCTCCTGCTCAGAACCCAGTGTTCCATGTTCCTTTGGCAATGGTTCTGTTCATTCTCATAGACATTAGCTCTTACAGACAAGCTCACCATGAGCCAACTTGCCTTAATGGATGTGCTGGAAGGAGCTCAATGTTGCAGAGACAAAACTGTAATTTGAGCTGTGGCGAAAGGAAACAAATTGATCATTTTGGGCTGTCTGTGCCTGAATCTGCAACAGCCCTTTCTCATCAGAAAAGACTTTCCTGTGTGATGTAGTTAGATTCCCAAATGGTGCCACATGTGAAGTTCTAATTTAGATCTTCTGTTATGCCTTCTGCTATATCCTCACATGTGGCTTTAGCCTTTTAAATGCTCAATAAATGTGTGATAAAAGTTTAATATGTGTTGATGCATACATGATCCTTGGCCATGGTTTTTATTTTCTTTCCAAATTAAAAAAAAATGTACTGTTTTCATTGCATCTAGCAAAGGGCAGTGTGCAGCATCCCCTGCATCTCTGGAGTAGTTTGCCTGCCAAAACCTGATGACATAGTCCAGAAAAAAAGCCTTCAAATACTTTGTTTCCCTAAGCAAGCAGCACAAAACAGAGAAGAAAAATCAATTTCCAAGATCAAAATTAAATGCCATGGTTAAGTCGGTTTCTTCAGGAAAACTAAATAAAAGAGAAAAGTAGAATTAATTGGGTATTCTTAAATTCTTTATTGATGTCCTTGTGATGCAGGGCAGACAAGAGACATAAACCAAAAATATGTTGTTAATACTTGCACTGTTGCTAGATGTTAAATGGTGGCAGAAGTGGACAAGTGTGAAATTTCATTAGGAAAAAGTTGCTGTAGGTGAGAGCTAAAAGATCAAAGTTGGGGAGAGAGAGAGAGTAAAAAAGGAAACAAAATAATGGGTTTTTTTCTAAATTGCCCCAGTTTCTACTTCTGTTCTTCATGATATCTTACTTATAAGAAGTAATTTTGTTTTTAAAATTCTTCCTTTTAAGCCAAAAGGGCAAGTTTTTATATCAATTATTCTTTTATGTTGTAATAGCTTTACTAAGATATGATTGGTATATGCAATAAATTTTATGTAAATGCTATAAATTTTGACACACACACACACACACACACGTGTGTGTATATATATGTATGTATGTATTCCTGTCACCACAAAAAACATACTGAATATATCCAACTTTCTCTAATGTTTCCTTATATTTTTAAAAACTTACTTTTTTCTCAACCTATCTATAAGTAGCATTCAACTACAGTTTTGTTTGATTTTTCTTGAATTTTTATAACTACAATAATTTGGTGTGTGATTTTTTAAAAAGTATTTGACTTATATCACTCAACCTCATTAATTTTTAAAATAAATCTGTACTAGTGTTTATCCCTTTTTCTTACTTCATACAGATATCATGTTATCCATGATACAGATATTCATGTGTTCCAGAGGGTTGAGGTTTTCTAGTTTGGGACTAGAAAGCATTTGTGACTATGTATGTATTCTATGAAGTAACATAGTCTTTCATTTTTCTTAGGTAAATGCCAAGAACAGAATTGCTATGACATACTGAGTTATACATTTAACTTTTAGGGAAACAACAGACTATACTAAAACTTGCACTGCTTTATAATGCCAAAGCCTCAATACCATTCTGCATCTGCAGCTTCTTTCTTTCACAGGCTGGAAACTTGCCCAAGTCAAGTTGACTATAAAATCATGTTCTCTGGGTGGGCAACTATACCCCCAAGCATATGACTTTCTCCCATATAAGCAGTATTTCTGTTGGGCTTGGTTTGTGGGTTACTAGACAGAGGCACCTCAACTCAGTTCCCCTGAATTCTCTTTTTTGTGAGGCAAACTTGGGTAGCACTGCCTCTCTATGACTTCATTACCCATGAGTAGAATCTTTTTTGTTTTCCTCACTTTTTTCCCTTTTTAATTTAAATTTGAAACAAGCTTGTTTTGCATGTCAATCCCAGTTCCCTCACCCTCCCCTCTTCCCCTGTACCCCTCAACCCCCATCCCATCCTCTTTCTACTCCCCAGGGAGAGTGAGGCCTTCCATGGGGGATCTTCAAAGTCTGTCATATCATTTGGAACAGGGCCTAAGCCCTTCCCCATGTGTCTAGGCGAAATGAATATGCCTTTATGTGGAATAGGCTTCCAAAGACCATTCCTACACTGGGGATAAATACTGATCCACTACCAGAGGCCCCATAGACTGCCCAGTCCTCCTAACTAACACCCACATTCAGGAAGTCTGGGTTGGTCCTATGCTGGTTTCCCAGCTATGAGACTAGGGTCCATGAGCTCCTCCTTGTTCAGGTCAGCTGTTTCTGTGGTTTTCTCCAGCATGGTCTCCACCCCTTTGCTCATCACTCCTCTCACTCTGCAAAATCCAGGAGTATGGCTCAGTGTTTAGCTGTGGGTGTATGCCTCTGCTTCCATCAGCTACTGGATGAAGGCTCTAGATGGCATATATGGTAGTCATCAATCTCATTATTGGAGAAGGACATTTAAAGGTAGCCTCTCTACTATTGATCAGATTGTTAGTTGGGTTCATCCTTGTAGATCTCTGGACATTTCCCTAGTGCCAGTTTTCTCTTTAAACTTATAATGGCTCACTCTATTATGGCATCTCTTTTCTTGCTCTCCTCTATTCTTCCCCTGACTCAATCTTCCTGCTCCCTCATGTCCTCCACTTTTCCCCTTCTCTTTCTCCTAACTCCTCTTCCTTCCCTGCATGTTCCCAATTTTTTGTATTCTTTCCAACTTCTGTGAGAAATGAATTTTACAAAGACTTTACCAGAACCAGAAAACATGACTAGAAAATAAATAAATAAATAAATAAATAAATAAATAAAGCACAAAGGAATGCAGAAGGTTTCCAATCCCGGCACACTTACTGGGGTTTTGTGCCTGGTGCAGGGGAAATTAATGTATCATTTACTAGCATCTTCTCATTCTGGTTGAGATGCAGAATCACAAATTAGGGTAAGTCTTGCATTCAGTTGGGGTTTAGTCAATAGCTTGCAGTAAATTAATTTCTGATTCTACTCCTGCGTAGAATGATACCAAAATCAGGTACATTCTATGATTATTTGAATATTGAAAAAGATAAACATTAATCATTTGAGTCATTAACATTGTTGTTAATTTTAATAAGCATTTTGGCAACATGATATTTAGTACTCAAAATACATGCCTCTAGTGTGTATATGCACATGGACTCCAATTCATATTTTGAGCACTACCTATCCCTAAAAATATAAATGTGTCCCATTTTATGTTCCTCATCTTTTAGTCTGCTGCATATCTCACCAGCTTTAATCAAGTGAAAATTCATCATGGCCAGTACAATTGTATAGGCCTCTCTCTTTTCTATACTTTTAACACAGTGCTTTCTCAAATTCATAATCTAAATAAATCTGGAATCTATACATTAAATACATATTTATAAACATCAAGTTGTTTGTGGCCTTTGTCTTTGAGCCACCTCTCTATTACAGTCAGTGGTGGAGATATTAAATTAAACTTATATGCCAATAAATTACTTAAAAGTCTAGACTATTTACCTATCAGCTGACTCAAAACCTTTTACATGCCTAAAAATGCCTGTAAGATACCGTGTCCATTGTCTTTTTTTTTTTCTTCTTAAACTTAAATTCCTTTTTTCCTAAAAACCCTAAATGCATTTTCCATTTTTTCTGCAATCAGTGGTGAGAGTAACCTTTGTGTTTCTCCACCAAAACAGTTTTGAAACAGATGTGCTGTGTATGTCTCTTTCTCCATCTAGTATAGGAACGCATCTGTTACATCCATTTTTAAAACATAGATGGAATCTAACTACTGATTTTAAATTTTTGTATATATTTGTTTTGTCCAACTTGCTGTTCCCTTTGAATTTGTGAAAGTAATAGTGGATAATTGTTTTGCTGCTCTGAGCCTTGACTACCTAATGTCATGATTTTCAGAGTAGCAGTGAATGAAGCTATGAAAACACCAGCAATATCTATCACATTCACTGTCTGAAATTATTTCTCATGTCATTCATAGCAAAAGCCAATGGGATTTACTTTGTAAAAATTTGAATTTAGAACATTTTATTTTTAAATATTTTTATTAATTTTATGAGAATCTCAGACCTTGCATTTTGATCATGTTCATCTACAACCTCCATCCCTCTCTTAGATCCACCTCCCCTTCACCCATACCCACCTAACTTTATGTTCTCATTTGTTTTCTTTGAAAACTCACTAAGTGAAATTCATGTTGACTATATATACTTTGGTATATGTTTATCCTCTGGAACATATTATACCTACCAAATATTATGCTGTCAATGGAAATTGATTATCCATTTCACAGTAGCTATCAATTGCCAAGAGCTTCTCAGATAAAGGTGGAACTTCATTCCTACCCTCCCCTCTCCATGTTGGGAGCTTTCAGTCTTGATGTTTCATGACTTTGTGTGTTGCTGGCAGTTTCTTTCCTGCCAGGTCCTGCCACTGCCTTGCCCCAAATAAACATATACACTATATTAATAGTAAAACTGTTGGCCAATGGCTAGAGCTTCTTATTGGCTAGCTCTGTCTTAATTATTAACATTACGAATCAATGTATTTCTACATGGCTTTAGCTTACCAGAGAATGCCTGGCACATCCTATCTTCCCAGTTTCTTCATGGTATTTCTTCTCTGTCTTTCCCTCTGCCTACCTTTCCCAGAATTCTTCTTGTCTCCTAGTTCCACCTATCTTCCTGCCTCTATTGGCCAAACAGTGTTTTATTCACCAACCAATAAAATAAACATATATACAAAAGGTCATGCCCATCATTTGTGCATTATCTGACAACTATTACCATTGTGAGTTCATATGTCAATTGCCCTATTATATCAGGATGATATTTTTTCCTTGTGGTCATCTACTGCCTTCACTCTTACAGTCCTTTTGCCCTCTCTTTCTGCAATGCTCCCTGATCCTTGGGAGAGAAAGGAGTGATATAGATGTCCCATTTAGGATTGAGCAATCCGCTGCCCCTTATTCACTTCACCTAGGGCTTCTGTGTTAATTGTGATCATCTGCATAAACAAACTTTTCTCATGAGATTTTAGATATGAAATAATCTGTAAGCATAATGGGAAGTAATTAGGAATAAGTTTAATTCTATGTTCCTTTAGCAGAGTAATAATAGTAGATTCTCCCCTAGAAACTATGACTTGTCTAGCCACAGGTTGTTAACTCCAGGAACTGCTCCAGTGGGAGTTACATATTGTAGAACAAGCCTCAAATCCACTCAGAAAGTCGTTGGTTACTGCTATGACATTCATGTCACTAATTCCCATTGGGCATACCTTATCAAGTAGGTCATTCTTATACCTCACAGTTTTCACAGTTGAACAATATTGATGATTTTTATTCATGTGTCAAAAATTAACCATATATATTACCATTTTTACCTTTGTTTTCTTTTAGACTTTACTATGTAGCATGCCTTTCTAAAGTAAAAATAAATGTTAATTGTGCAATTTGAGTCTTTTAGAAAAGGAACTTTCCTATGAATTGCATTCCAGTATATATTGCTAGGTATTTTTCTTATTGAATCATTCCTACACTAAAATGGAAGTGTGTGTGTGTATATATGTGTGTGTTAATATAGCATGGCCCTTTCATTTATTATATGAATGAGGAAATCTCTCAGGGCACAGGTTAAGTTCCCTGGAACAATATGAAGAACATATTATCAAATAACATGCAACAACAAATATGCTTTTCAAAAAGAAAAAATACCATGTATACTTAGTTATAAGAAAATTAACACAGGAAATTTAAAAGCTTCTTTTAAAAAATTTTACTCATGAGGAATGTTCAGCAGATACAATAAGAAAAAGAACCAAATCTCTAAGTTGTGTTAATGAAAGTTATAAATAAAATCTGAAAAACACCATAAAGTGATTGAAGAGACAGGAGAAGAAACTACAATGAAATAAGGGGCATGTCGGAGTCCTCTTTCCCTCTAGGTCTGTTAGCCACCAAGCTCAGAGGAGAAAGAGGCAGGGAAGCGACAGAAAACTTTGGCACCCCATGAACATAAATGGAGACAGCCCTCTGGGAGACAGATTTCAGTGAATCAGTTTGATTTTATTCCAGAGTATGAGGAATAAAGAGGACTAGGGAGCCTGGGGACAAACTCTAATTTGCATTAAGTGACAAAGTCCTATCGTAAGAATTAGTATGTGGCAGTAGGGTCCTCCAGAAAAGGGAAAGTAGAGAGAAAGAAGCTTTGCTGGAAAGAGTGAGCTCCATTTTTCCAAGTTATTGAGATAAGCTGCTGGACCATGGGGATGCTGTGACCTTTGACCAGTCAGCAATTTTTCCAACAGGGCCACTATATAGTAAATTTCTGTTTTTTACTTGCAAGTTTCTTTAAGTCCCTTTGACTCAATTCTCCCCCAGTTTTTGATTCCTGCCTTTTAATCTAAAGATCACTTATAAGAGTTTGCAGATTTGATATATTTAGTTAACCCATCTTTCAGTGACGAACTAAATGTTTCTCATTAGGAAACTTAACATCTACAAGACACTTCATTAGGAATGAAGAACACAATGATGGGAAGATAAACATAATCTCTACATTCCTAGCATGATTCACAAGAAAAAATTAACATATACTGAGTGGTTATTATTTTAAAAAGCTGTTGGTTGAGTAAGTCAGTAATCTGTTACCCATCAAGGAGAGCCATACAGAACATTTTTCGTTGCTATTATTTGACTTAATTTCTATGACTGTCACCCTTAAAAGCAACCCCCACTATATCCTCTCCACCACCTAGTCTCCCTAATGTCTACATCTGCCATGTTCCTCAAGATAACATTTACTAGCATGGCATAATTACAGAATAGATATATAGCCTCTCTGCCTAATTTTCTTCTAGTGCTCAAAAATGTCTAATTTTCCAATCTTCTTACCTTTTCTCATAACTTTAATAAGCTACTTCATTTCTGTAGAATTTAGTTTTCTCCATCTGCAGAAATAAGATATTGCAAGATTCAAGAGTTTCTTATGAGGATCAAAGGAGATAAGTGTATATCCTAAAGTGTGATATACTTCTGGTAATACAGGGCTAACATTTCTCATAAGTCACCAAAATGCAGATATACGTACACTTTACTCTTTATAGCTACACTATTCAATGGCTCAGTTATGGAGCAGCTGAAATGTCTATCAACATAAGAATGGATAAAGAAATTGTGGTACATATACATAATGCAATTTTATCCAGCTGTAAATAAAAAATGAAATCATGAATTTTGAGGGAACAGATCATATGTGAAGCAAAAAAAAAAAAAAAGAGAGAGAGAGAGAGAGAGAGAGAGAGAGACAGATTTAGAAAGACGATTAACTGATTCATAATATGGATTTGAAATTTACCTAATTTTACTTATGTTTATAGGTGATGAAAGAAGGAAGAAATGGTCTAAAAGAATGGGAAATGAGGAAGAGAGGATAATGGGTTATACATAGCATCAAAGTAGACCAGTGGACTATTTGAGATGGAATAAGGCAACCAGAAAAAGAGAGGAGATAAATAAGAGCAATGTATAATTATATACATATATTTGCTACACTAAACTTTCTTTCCTGTATATAAATACCCAGATAAAACTTACTATTTGCATGCCAAGTTTAACAACAAATAAACAACTGAACTCAAATTATAGCCGAGGTATTATTGTTCAGTTTTCAGTTCATTTGTGATTTCCAAATTGCATGTATAGTCTTAAGATTGTGTGTGTGTGTGTGTGTGTGTGTGTGTATGACATGAAAGTAGAATCAAAACCATCTAAAGGAACAAAGAGAATTTGTAGGAGAGAGAAAATATGAAGGTAAAGTAGGAAGATGCTTAAGTTATAATATATTTCTTTACGGGATAATTTAAATTATGTGTGTGTGTGTGTGTGTGTGTGTGTGTATCATATACCACATAAATCAACAATTCAAAATGTAAGCAGTAAAAAAGCTGGTCAAATGAAATATTTTAAACTAAATAAACTCTAACAAGGGTAGTAAATAAATATATCCCAATAGGATAATGCTAAATAAAGTAAGAGGTATGGATGTCCTGAACTTACCTTGTTATTTAATATGTCTTTAAGTAAAGATCCCCTCAATTCATGTGAAGACACCTAATGATATCCTCACCTCTGCTTCTCATCAGCCTTCAAGTATATGTCACTGTGAAGTAATATATTTCTTACAAACTTTGTGTATCATTTACCTGGAGAGGGTGCGATTAATATCCAGCATATTTTCAATAACACTGTCTATAGTTGACATTTTCACTGATGATTTCAATAGCTGCTGTTTCTGTTTTATGTAGGTGGCTGGATGGAAAATTAAGTGAGTTGTATGGTTTTGTTAGCATTTTTAAGAAAATGAAATAATTTATTTACTTATGAATAGGTTTATTTATTTATTTATTTTCAGACTATTCCAGTTCTCATAGAAGTTTGTAGGCCAATTCTAAACAATGCTGATATCTTACAAAATTGTGCTTATCAAAGCACTTTGAACCAGTCTAGTGACCATCCCTTATGTTCTGCGGATTATTCTGAGGGAAAATATGAGTGAAGGATAATAATGAATGCTGCAATTGTGTATGTAGAGTGTCTTTCTTTAGCCTTTCAGAAGTATCATCTAATTATAATGTTATATTCCACATGCTCAGTTTCTTATGACATTATTATTCTGTTATTCATAAACTATATACGAAGTTCCTACTATGTGCAAACAACTATGTAGACTTCTAAAGGTGTGGAGAACAAGTATAATGTGATGACAGTAGATTACAGCTCAATTTAAGTGATTCATTACTGTATAATGGTAACTTTAGGAGTCTTAGACTATATGATATGAAATATCTCACATTACAATAAAGTATATTACTTTAAAACAAACAAGCCATGCATACTTGTTAAACATGAAAGTTTCTTGTATATATTAAGTTTGTAACAGTTTTGGAGGGTGTTAGTCATGCTACCATGATTTATTTGTATTTATACATAGAGAATGTTGTAACTGAGAGATCTTGATTTAACTGTGATATCCCCAGGGGTACATGGGGTCTGTAAAGAGCCCTGCAATAAGAATGATGGCTTCTGATGCCTTTGAAAGCCAGATACTTGACCTTAGGTTTGCTTAAAGACTGAAATAGAAAACTGAAAAGATTCTGTTGAGGGAAAATGATTCTAAAAAATTTCATTCAACAACTCCAGAATACATCAAAGAAGTCAGGCTTCTATTATTTGTTTAAAGAAAATAGATAGATAGATAGATAGATAGATAGATAGATAGATAGATAGATAGATAATAGTAAAAGACCTTATTTGTGCAGAGAACAGCTGCCAGGTGAAACTATTTGTAGACTAGTTAAATCTCAGGGTAGCTATCAAAGAGATGTGCACATTTCTTCCAATACAACAGCCACATGACGAACATCATGGGAAATTTCAAGAAGAAAGACCAGCCTAAAATAGAGTTCTGAGTGAGAATGTGTGGATGTGTGGAAATGAACTAAAAATATGAAAATACAGGAATATGCACCTAAGATAATTAGGAAACAAAAAGACAACAAAGTGTGTTTTAAATTAAAATTTCAATAGGCAGCAGAATAAAAATATTAATGCAATAACAGCTTTAAAAAATAAGTAGAGTATCTAAAATGTGTACATACTAATTCATTAAAAATAAACACAATTACTAGGTGGTGGTGTCATTATTTCAGTGCTCAAGAAGTAGAGAGAGAAGTTAAATTAAAGGCCAGCCCCAATTATACAGAAACTTTAAATCCATATTGCATTTGTATGACACAAATGTCCATATATAGTATGACCAACCAAACACCAAATAAAAAAAAACTCATCAACAAAAATCAGCCCCAAAATACCACTTTTTAAAAAGCCTAATACAGGTATTAATGCAAGGTAAAAAGAAAAGTACAAAATAGAAACACAAATTTGGCAGTATATGTACCAAAGTAGTAATCAGGATATAATGTAGAAGAAAAATGGGAGTTATAGTAAGCCATTGGACAGAATGGAAGAATGTGAGTTTTAGGTAAAGTGAGTAATAAAAATGAGATAAAATATATTCAAGTAGAGCAACAACTGAGTCTTTAAAAAAACATTAGTCAGGGGCTCAGTGAATGGCTCGGGACCTGCATGGCACTTGTACAAGTATGAAGATCTGAACTGAAGATCTAAAGAGCTAAGTTCTTATTCCCAGTTCCCACATAAAAGCAGAGCAATGTGGAGGCCAGTCTATAATCCCTGTACTTAGGAGTGACATGGAGACAGGAGCTTCTCTGGAACAAACTATCTGCCTAGATTAGCCATATCAGCTACTCAAGTTCACATGAGACACCCTGCTGCAATATATAAGGTGAAGGATGATTAAGGAAGATACCCATTGCCAAACTCCAGCTTCCAGGTACATAAATACCTGCAGGCACTTAGGCCACCCATACCCATGAGAATGCACATATATGCATGCTATCATACACACATACATTTCCAAAAAGTCTGATTAAAGGACAATCATGTGTTCAAAGCAGATATTTTACAAGAATAAAAATGTTGCATGAATTATAAAAGGGTATTTCTTGCAGCTCAGTAGACTGGTAGCTTCACATCATAAAAATTAATAGCATAAGAAATTGTGGCAAAAATGCATTCAGAATGCTAAGGAAAATTGATGGTAAATGTGACAATCACTACCTTTACTATTATTCAAGTATAAGGTAAACATAGACAGTGTAGGCAAATACTAAAAGACTGTTTAATTATCATGGAAATTTGATTCTGAAAGACTATTAAAATATGAACATGTATAAGAAAAGTTTTAAGTTAGATGGAAGGATGGAAATGGTGAAATAAAGAGAAAATCAATAGCTTGTCAAACTGGTTATAAGAAAAGTTTGATAGTAAAAGTTTCTTGCTGGAGATATTGAGAGCATAAATGACTGATTTGATAATGGATGAAGCTACAATGTCAAGACAGAGTAAAGCCTCTTACTATGATAACACAGGAGGTTGGGCTACTATAGAAGTGTTCAGATATACAGTGAATGAGCTATTGAGCTCAACATAGTTTAGTGTTTACTAATAAATATAGTTAATGTGATATTGTACAAACAAAAATAGATCAGTATAAAAGGTCCCAGAACCTAATTACATACACATATATGATCTAGACATGTGACATCGGGCTATGACATGATGATGAGGACAAGGAACAGTATTATTAAATATCACATAAATAAATAAATAAATTTGGCTGTTCATATAGAGGAGACATGAATTGTTATTGTTTGCTAACTTGAAAAAATGAACATGAAGGTACTTTAGAAAAGCACAAGTTTACATTATCTACAAGAAAATGGAAAATATACATGAAGGCTCTGGATGGTAAAGCATGAAGTATATTATAGGATAAGAGCAGCAAATATATTTATAGACTGAGATACACAGAGAACTAATTGCCAGAATATTAAATTCTTCCATAAACCAATAGGAATGTAACTCTATTTTAAAGTAGGCAAAGACTGTGAGTAGAAGGAAGCTCAGATAGCCAATAGACATGTAAAGTTCCAAGTTTCACCAGTAGGAACAGATATACATCAAGGACTGAGCATAAAGCTCACTGGTTGAGCCCTTAGCTAGAATCCATGAAACCCTAGTTTGGAGCCCCCACTACACATACATACATACATACATACATACATACACACACAGCACACTATAGCAAGGCTACTAATTAAAAGCATGTTTGAATCATGCCTGGTTATAATGTCATCTAAACTACACAACTCATAAAATAATAATGAATATAAGAGAGCACTTTTTAGTGAGCTAAAATAAAAGATGAATAAAGTCTATTATCACCAGCTATATTTTGAAGTATCTAGAAAAGTGCTCTGTGCTTAAAGAGATGGTGTAGAAATGTTGGAGAATTAGTTTTATATGAAGTAGAGTACAGTTTGGTGAGGAGACTGACCCATTTTAGAATAAGATTTCTGTATAAAATATTTTAAAAATGATGCCAAAATATGAAGATGTTCTAAATCTATGAAGTAGATTGGTAGAATATATATATATATATATATACCAAACATCATAGGAATATTTCTGATGATTTTGAGAACTTAAAAATAAATTTTAGCCCACTTATAGCCAGTCAATGGAATTATTATTTGAATAACTCAAATTTTTAAAATATTTGTCCATAACTGATTGTGCCTTTGACTTCTGTGACTGGGTCAGTTGGTCCACATTGACACTGAGGTACATGCAAGTTCAGACTATAGAACTAAACATGGAGGAAGTCTTAGATCTTTTTTTTTCAAAATTTACATCAATATTAATTTCTGTTTTTCCATTGCTAGTTTCTCGTACTAGGTTTATGTCATATAGAAAATGAGAAACACCTATTTTTCTCCTGTAGTCTCTAAGTCACTAATACAAATTTAACATAGCATCATTCTATTTGAAATTTATTTCTTTATATGTTGATGTTACCAACTGCATAATGCTTCATGAGAGGAGCAATTGCATTTTATTAGGCAGTGCCTAGCATTTGGTATGTAGTATGTACTCAGCACTCAGCACTCAATCACTCACTTTTGTAATTGCACAAATAATAATGTGCACTGGTTCTTATAACATTTATATTATTTACCTCAATAAAAAGTACATAGATCAAAATATGATTTTTCCTCCTCTTCTCTCTACTCCATGCAGAGGAAACATATCAAAATCTTGGCAATTCTGTGAGTTGAAGATAAATATGTTTACTGCCTATTACTTCCAAATTATACCATATATATTCTATACTTGCTGTTTACTACTTGACTAAAGTCAAGTGCTAGCCATAAGCTATCATATACTCGTATGGAATGTGTATAGCACCAAGCAAAAATATGTATAGGAGTCTCACTTTTTCATTCATTCACTTGCACTTTCAGATGCCTTTTCTTCAGTTAAAGGTGAATCTAGTTTATACTAATTTCTAAATATTAGTTTCTTATTCTGCTTTTAAAATAAATATTTAATGTCTACATAACATTTTTTAAATGTCACTAATATTCCAGGCAGAAAATTGTAATTGTGGAATACCTAATGGCTTGACTTAAGCATTTTATTGACCTTGGGTGGGTATTCAGATGGATCACACAGGTGTGTGTGTGTGTGTGTGTGTGTGTGTGTGTGTGTGTGTGTTGAGGTATGAACCCAACATAGCTTAAACAAATTAATGCTGTGTCTCTAACTCAACTGTACTGGTAGGGTTCTGCCATGTTATAGATATTAAAGATGAAAATTTGAAGGCAAGGGTCTGTCCAGGTGGTAATCATATACAGATGGAAAGTGTCAGAACTATCTGTCTTCCTAACATAACAGTGCAGTAATTTATTTATCTCAATCAGCAGAGCAGTGGTTAGAGACAATTAGGATTAACTGTAGGCAGCTGCCATCCTGTTTGTATGAGATGTATTTGCTCCTGGAGAGCACAGGGAAGACGGTTATATAAATACAGTAGTGAATGTATTCAATTGACATTATATTCATATCGCAACTGAAAACTTACAATATCCAAATGATATTCAGTCTTCCTAATTTTCCTATACTGTTGTAGACACATTTAAAAATAAATTTATACCATCTGCATTTTGATGAATACTTGTATAACGCAAGTATGCATCCTGACAACTAGTGCCTTCCTCTATATTTGCATTCTGTACCTCCAACTGTCTATTTAACAAACACTAATTACTGTGAGGTTTTCAGCTAAATCTTTGGTGGTAAGCAGCATTTATCTTCTGAAGGATTCCATTCTGGAAAAGTGAATATAGCCCTCAAACCAAATGTGTGGAGAAGGTTATTAGAGGCAGCCAACAGCACTATCAGTAAATAAAATGAATGAAATACTAAAAGATCTTGTCCTCCTGTTTCCATGATTAAAGAAAATTCAAATTTATAGGAAAAAAATTCATAAATGATTGTAAAATCTGTTAGTCCCCTCAGAATAAATGAACATTCCTTTTCTTACCTCATGGCATCTATCAGTGGCTTGAAATTTAGTACCTTGTCTAATTCCCCAACAACTGATTCCATCTTAAAATGTTACAAAACAATATTCTACTCATCAATTTAAGGTGGACATTCTCCTCATAGCTTTTCATATCATGTGCTTTATTCTCTTACTGAATACTAATTTTAACTACAACATGGCTTGAATAAACTTACATGCAGAAATAATGAACCCCTTTTGCATCACAGCCACACCGGGTAAGCTGTAATCCTGTGGAGAAGCCCTTTGAAACCTAAGCAGGTGCTATCATGCATTGATTTGTTGACTTCCCTGGTACTTTTCATCCAAGGAGTACAGGGTGTAATGTGGAGAACTTTATACAGGGGTTGCCCAAGAGTGTTAAAAGGAAATGAAAGGAAAACAGTGCTTGTAGGAAGCAAGAGCACAGAGCAAAAGAAATAGCTATTGGCAGAACCAACCCTGGGTAATACTAGGCATGCCAAAGAAGGTTAAAGAAGCCAGGCTACCCTGAGGGGCCCATAGTTGGGTTTTTAGAGTACTAAATCATTTCTCCACAGCAATAGATTGTTCCATTAAACTCTCATATATAAAGACCCACAATTAGAATCATAGCACAGAACTTGGCATTAAGAACCATCTATCCCGTTTACTTGATGTATAGATGAGCCAGAGAGAACAAATAGAAACAAAAGTCATAAATGAGATTATGCATCTATTTCTTCAATAGCCATGTGGAGGATGTTCCAGGCACACAGTCCTCTATACTGCCTAGGTCCATCTCCAGTTGCTTCAAAGGTATCCAACACTCAACAATGTACTTTCTCAATTGACAGCGATTCCAACCCTTTTGAGGAACAGACCTCAGCCACCTCATACAAACCTACTGCTGACAGTATCTTTGTTGAGAGAAGGGAATTCTCTTCCAGGTGATTGCTGTTGTGCTGACCTTCTTTGACTCATGTGTGCTTACAATGCCCCTCTGCCAAGTCAGCTAGGAAATGCTTCATAGACGGGAAGATGTGTATGCGTCTGTGGGTAATCCTTTAGTATAATTGGCAACAGGCTTAAGCCTTATCTTTCACTGGGGGAAACACTCTTAAAATTGACTTTACCCTAAAAGTACCTGGAACAATAGTTTAAACTCTAATAAGATAATTGAAGTTGGAAACCCCTTCTGTAAGAATCAAATGGGAAATTTCTTCTAAGAAATATGGTTTAGGAGCTGCCATTAACCTGCCTTTGCCCAGATGATATCAAGGTGGCAATTGTCCCTTTAAAACAGGATGTCACTGCAACAAAAGCTGGGGGGGGGTGCTAGTTTCAAGGCAGCATTAAGTTACTTTCAACACTCCAGTTTCCATACTAAAAATATGTAAAACCAATGACTTGGAAACCAAGGGCCTTCACTGGGCCATTTGGGATGACACATCAATCTAATAACTTTGTTCTTTGTCCTGGATCAGTCTCCTAAGAAGTAAACTTCCTTTATTGCAAGTTGTGGACAAAGATGTAACTTTGCTTGGCCCAGATGAGTTGAAAATGGGGAAGCAAGTGATGCTTTATTTAGTCATCTCAGAAGTCATCTTGGATGACCTGATTGGGGTTTGGGCTCCAGTGACACCTGTTTGTTCTCCATGGTCAAAGCCATAGTGCCCTGCCTCTTCCCTGGTGGCCAGCCACTCTGGCATTGTCTGATACACCTGTGAGACTATGAATGTCTCTGGGTGGCCACTGCCGTCTGCACCTATTGTAAAGACAGAGGGAAGCCAAACAGCCAAGCGAGGCATGCAGTTGGAGTGAGAGCTGGAGGTGTGCTGCCTCTGTGGAGTCAACTGCGGCTTCTCTTCCGTCTCACACGCATGGAGTTTGGAGCTGAAGAACCAGAACCGCAGCCCCACACTTAGCCAAGTGGATCTGTGTGATCAGGCTCTGAAGGCTGCTTCGCCTCTCCCGGACCTCCTGCTGGCAGGATGTAAATATACCTGCAGACCGGCCAAACAGGATTGCCTTTCCCCCAACCCCTCCTCCTCCCACCCTCTTCCCTGGCTAACCAGCATGAGAGGATCGGAGAAAGCAACAGCCCGCAAGTGACAGCTCCAGCCGGATTCCGCTCGGCTCAGCCTCCGTGGGAAGTTGATTGTGCAGAGGCTTTCATTGTTAATCTCCGTTGGCATCGCTATGTTTGCCTCGATCTGGTATGCCAAGAAGCTGGGTCGCAGGTTCGTGCACAATGCCAGGAAGGCGAAATCAGAGAAGGTATGGAATGAGTGGGGAGGAAGATAGCCTTAAGGATGTGCCAAGTGTCTGCTCTGGGCTCTTGGTCTGAATACAGACGCAGCCTTAATTCGCTGGATGTGAGAACCTGCCTCACACTGGGAATGTGGTCCATGGCACTTAGGAAGGGGCAACTCTTAGAGCCTAGTCCAGGAGGGAGGGGAGCACTCAAGGTTGATCAGGATCACTGGCTATTCAAACTGTTTGCTGAAAGCAGGGATTGAGAGGGTCTCCACAGAGTCAAGCCTTCCCTGGCATTGCATCGGATGCAGGCACCGGAGCAGCTGCAGTCTGTGCTTGTTGGGGGAGCTCACTAGTAAACTTGTTGCTGTACTGCATTATTTTTATTGCTGTGATCTTTGGTTCCATGGAAGCATTACAAATACCCGTGTCTTTCTATAGCACATGTGTTCTAGCCTGTGTCCTGGGAGACTTAAAGTAACACTCACCAGACCTCACAGGAGTGCTTGATATTGTTCCCACTGAACAAAAATCTTCATTACTAAAGTGTTTGCGATGAGCATGATTTCTGTGTTCAATGGTCTCTGTTTAGCAAATGGCTTTTGTGTCCTTCGAATTATGCAGGATGAGTTTCCAGAGAATCTCTGTACAGATTGACCCCCTTAGTTTTGTTTCTCTAAGAAATTGAGATGGCCTCTAAGTCCCAAGATACATTACAAACCTGAACATAACAGAAGATATTGGTTTACATCTTGAATTTTTCCAATGCTCTCCAGCTCACTGGCCAAAAACTGTCACATTTTGGAAATCAGTATCCAATTTGGTAGGCGCTGGGGAAACTTCCACCAAACCTAAAGGAATCTCATGAAAATGCACATTGTCTATATTACTCTGAAGCTGTTATTTTTAGCCTAGATCTTTTTACCTTTCATACATTACTGAGACTGACTCAGAATGACTCTCTGGATCTGTGGTACTATTCTTCATCTCAACTAAAAAGATGCCATTGCTATATTTTGTTTGTTCTGTCAGAGTAGGGATGTTGATAGAACACAAGTACCCAAGATAAACCAAAATAAGATTGCAATGTGAAAACAGAAAATATCTTTTCTCTTTAGGGCTGTAGCCTTTACTAGTGTCAGGATCCAAACACTGTCACATGATACCCAGCTTGTTCTTCATTGACCCTTTTGATGGAGGAGTGCCTGGGAAGGTTTAGGGTAACATAGGCCCCTTCCACATTTTATATGTCATAAACTGCAAAGTTACCATGTTCCCATACATTTGATTGGGGGCCTTATTTATGTGCTTCTCAAGTAATTTTTAAGGAAAGAGACTTACAGGAAGTAAAAGGACCTACTTAGAATTCTATTAGAGCACTTTTTTTGTGTGTGTTTGTTTCTTTCCATGAAAATTATAGGCTATATGGATAACAAGACTCTGAAAGGCACTGGGGGGGGGGGATTATGCCTTTTGGCAAATTAGTATGCAAAGAAAAGTTGAGTCTTCCAGTGCTATTTAATTCAGGTTCAGACCTGAATGTGGGGACTAGCAGCTGTGTTCGAAGGACTTGAAAGGCTGTTAATTTGACAAAGTGACATGGGCTCTGCTTTTTCAGTGTGCAAAGGAGGTAGCAAGGAAATCTCAGAATGTCCTCTTCATTTCCAGGCTGGATAATGCCTGAAATAGGCAAGAAGATATGTAGAGTGAGGCTAAGGGTTCTCATTCTTTGTCTTACTGGGGGTGTAAAATGCATTCCCATCAGGGAATCAGCATCAGCTAAAGTTCTGCTCTCAGAGTAGCAAAGACCAAACCAAACAAAACAGATTCACTCTAGTGCCCTGTGTGAGCCCACAGAGCTGGAAGGAGCTCATTTTGAACACTAAGTGCTGATGTCTCATAGATGCTTCATTGTATTTTCAGAGTTCCTAGAATAAATTAAAAGATAAGCCACATAAGAAAAATGTAGCCATTCAGTCAATGCCTGGTGATTGGTAATAGTTTATTGTGAACAATTTTAGAAAACAACATTTTAAAACAAATGATTATGAATTAATATTTTCAACTAGAATTCAGTAACATACCTCAAGAATGTTTGTTACTGCAGCAATTCAGGGGATAAAACTATATTATGAAAGTAGTTATCATTTTACTATACTTTATGAAGTTTTTCCCCTCCCCCTATTAAATAAGCCAATCTACACTAACCATAGTCTTTCCATCCTATTTTATCATTCACATTTGATCTGGAAAGTATGTTTCTCAAAGCTAGGATTAATTGAAGAACTATTTAGTAATATAAAAGCCTAAATGGTATCCTAAATACACAGTATGCCTTTATTTTTGGTTGTTTAATCTATTGTTTGACTACAGTTAAATTCTAGTACAATTCACTAGCATTGTATAATAGATGCCATAATAAGGTTACCATGATAGTAATCTTATCAATAACCTCTGTCTGCATACTACCCATCAATGAGCTGTTTTATATGTAAGACTTAATTTGATCTTCATATCCTATATGATATGCTATTTTTCTAGAATTCTTGAGAAAAGATTAGCTAGCACAAGGGCACAACATTAGTAGTAACTATCAGTGCTGGAATTTGAACTCAAATCATCCTAAGCTATTTCAAAACTATACCTTTGTCTCTAAGCTATTTCAAAACTATACCTTTGTCTCTCTTGTACTATCTACTACTTTTACAGTTACCCAGGGTGTCCTAATATGGTCTTGTGTAGATTAGTAAAGCATTGCTTTATTATCTTGTCCTTGTTTTTTGTATTAGAATTCCCAAATTCATGAAGTTCCAAAAATCAAAGTTTGGGACTTTTGCAACTCAATTGCCTCGCTTCACATAAAGTGATACCTACATCATATTAAATAGATACTTGCCTTTTCTATTAATGATTTTTTACTTTGTTCCCTCTAGTTGGATAAATGCAGCTAGGTGTTTCTTATCAGCTATTATTCTCAGTAAATAGCTTGTAATTGTCAAATCTTAATAAGCTAAACATTGATGTTTGTACTCATTGATCTTCTTTATAGAATCCAAAAACATCTTTCATCAAAAAGGACTTAAATTTTAGCCAGTTATAACTATGCTTCCCTTAAAGAGTGGGTCGAAGATGTTAGCTAATTCGCATTGCTATTTTCTTCAAAAAACGAGGGCTCTTTGTATTCTTTCATTGAAAAGATGGTTGCTCAGGCCAGCAAATTCTGAGAACAAAATTATCCTAAAAGTGGTAATGTGCACTCAGATTGCTTGATCACAACATAGCATTGCCATTCAAATAATTATAGCCTCTCGTCTGAGATCCTTTGTAATTAGTTGAGAAGTTGGTGTTTCTCTTTTGTACATGTTGTGACATTTCACCTTAAATGTCTTAATTTAGACCATTTCCAGATTGCTTTACTCTAAAAGGCTAGATGATACATTTAAGATACTTTGAAAATGCAATTTCAGACCACACAAAACTGCCAGAATCCTGAGGTACTTAAAGTTGTGAACCTTCCCTCAACTGTTTTTAATTTGGTTTTTATGCTTTTTTACTCCTTTAAGGAGAAATATTGAAAAGTGCCTACATGGGGACTTAGGAGAGACTAGTGTCAACATTCTTTACCTAATAAAATTGACCACTGATAAACAAAGCATTGTGAGATAGCCTACCAGTGATAGATAATGGAGTCTGCACTCACTTTTCCTAACATTAGGCCGTATTCACCCTTGAGAATTTTCCCAAGAGTTAACACACTAACAAGCCCTTTCTTCCTATCTAAATGCAGCACATTAATTCAGCATAAACTGGAGTAAAGGACAACCAAGAGATGAGCTTGTCAGCAATGTGGCCAAAGAGAAAGCTTATGACCTTGGTGATCCTGGCAAAATAGAAAGAGCACTGGGGACAACAGAAGTCTTGTTGTTTGGCATCCAGCCTGTAGCCAAACATTTGTCTTATGCAACATCAGTGTTCTTATCTGTCAAATGGAACTGTCACCTCCACTTTTTAGGTATGGTGACCATAGAAGTTTTCAGAATGAAAGGGGAAATCCTTTCCTATCTAACCATCATACCCTGCTCCCCTTCTATCAGCATCTAAATGGAGAATAATAACATCTAAGCAAATTCTCAATTGCACTATGTTTTCTGTTAGATTCAAAGATTTGGCTTGACCTGTTCCACTAGGTATTTGACCATATCTTAGCCCTGACCTTAATTATTTCTAAAATCCTGAAGGGATATCATCTTTAACAGGAAACTATGTGATCTCATGAGCTCAGAATGGATCTCCTGACATCATTGGTTATAATCATCTTTGTGTTTCTGTAATTCTCATCAGATTATTTAAAATAGGGGTCTTTATAGCTTTGTTCACCTGATCTGTAGAGCCTAAAGGAATGCTCACCTAGGACTGCTTTTCCTAGTGTATTTCTTAGCCTCTAAATTGTCACCATTTGTAAGAAGAATCATTATTGCACAGAGACAAAAAGGACAGTGAGTAGATTTGTGATGTAATAGTGCCTGTAAAATGTGTCTTCATTTCAGAACTGTTAAAATGTGACAAAGACTCTGAATGGAGTATGGCATAATGCTGAAGGGACGAATGCATTTGCTTTAAGGATGAAACAAGTAAATAAAAATAAACCACTGAAAGATAGCACTTTTATCCTAATTACTTTCCTTTCTTTGACAATAATGATGACAGTTTGCTTAGGGAAGTATAATAGTTAATATTGAAACATATCTTACATATTTTTCAGTACAGATAGAACTCATTTGGCTTCATGGATCTTTTTCTGTATTTAGTAAGGTAAATGAAGAAGCAAAATGCAGATGAATGCTATAGAGGTGATAAATAAAAAGCCAAATCATAATAGGGCCATGCAGATCAGGGAAATGAATTTCAGACTCTCTAACTCTGTGGTGTGTGTGTGTGTGTGTGTGTGTGTATGTATGTATGTATGTGTGTGTGTGTGTGTTTTTTTTTACATAACATATGCAACAATGGCTAGCACTTACTGGTTTCATGCTATAGAACTTAATTAGATAGGCAATCCTGTGTAGATCCATATACTCTGAATTAAATATGTATTGCATGTCCTACATGTATGTGATGAATATCCAACACTTAGATGACATCTTTGTTTTCCCTATCCAAAAAAAATACATTTTGAATACTGATTTTAAATGTACTACCTGAATTTGTTTGAGCATTAAGAGATATATCCTGATGTGGATGATTCACAAGTCTTGTGTGCATGATTCTTCCTTGCTTATGCTGTCTAATGATAGTTACAAGAGTGGTCTGACCTGGAGAAAGGAAGAGACTGTGGTCCTCTCTCAAGTCTGTTTCCTGGAACCTTCTGAGTCTCTGATCTCCAGGCATGAGTAATAGTATGACTCAGCACCAGTGACAGCCAAGTTGTGGTGGCCAGGAAGACAGGTGTTTGTCCCTGCTGAGAGAAGCCCTGCAGGTTGTGTCTGCCACCTCACTAGGAAGGGGAGCAGCTGTACCTGTTCTAAGTCCCTCAACTGCTGCCCATTCTAGTATTTATAAGGCATAGCTCTTATGGGACCAAGAAAGAAAGACAGGCAGAAAGAAAGAGAGCTAGAGAAAGGGTCACACAACCCCTGAGAAACTCTTAATAATTGGTTAATGCCCTTTGAGCAGTTTACTCAAGCACTAGGATATATATTTTACAACCCTTTATTTTATTTAGTTCTCACTTCCATTTCCTGAGTTGATTTTATCATCAGCTAAAGAAACTGTACCAGATCATAACTGGTAAAGGTCGATTTCAGTGTCAGATATTACTGACTATAAAGCCTGTGACGATAACCACATAGATTTTATGCTCTGCTGTCCATCTTTCTTGGGAAAGTCAGGCTGCTGTGTAGTCTCTAAATGATACCTGACTTCTCACTACAGGTTCTTCAGAGATATGATAGCCAGGTAGACTCACTTGAGTCTAGTTTATAGCAATTTGTTTGCAAAAATGTTTATTTCCCCACATTTGCATTAGAGAAGTCTTCCTGTGCAACGTGATGCTTTATTAAGTGATGAGATGAAAGCAGTTCCTTATCCACTAAGATTACTTACCCATACTGTTCGGTAAAAATGAATGATATTCCACTTTATATTTGTATGTGTGGCTTTATTAGGAAAGTTTTCTCACTTTAAATAATACCTTGTTGTACTCACTAACTTTTCCTGTGTTACATAATTTCATTTCCTGAAAATCATCACTAAATCTTGAATTACTTTGTCATGTTTGCCGACATTTGGCATCTAGAATTTCCTGAGTGAATTATGCATGAACCAGAGGTTAGTATGCCTGGATGTTGACTGGTTATGTTCTCTACTGCCTATGGCTCCTTGTCTAATCTCTCTTGGCTTGAGTACTTTATCTGCAACTAGGTTTCTTCACACTTAACATTCTTAGACATGTATTTGATATAAAACCCAAGAATACTCAAAGGAAAACTTTGGACTCATATACACTGGTATACCTATCACTTAGCACAAAGTCTTGTGTTGGGAAAAACAAGTCAAATGAGTGTATACAAAGGACATGGAACATCCTTTACTATTCTTTAAAGACAATAACGAGACTGTATCAGTCTTCAAAGCAAGAGCAAGATGAGAGAACTGAGCTTTTTTTTTCTTACTTGCTATCTCTTTTCTTTGAAGATAGAGAATACAAGGCTGTTGGCAGCTTCATGTTTGAAGGACAAGCTCTCCATGTTTCTCACTCTTCATGCCACTGATGACCAGAATCAGAAGGACAGCAGCTAGTAGATCAGAATACTTTTCAACTACTAACAATGATATGTCAAACTTTATAATTTCAGTTTTGTTCCACATGTCTCAAGACACAGGCTTTTATGTGGGCAAGAAAAAGCATGTTCTGCTTTTTCTTTCTACTTTCCAAACCTGTAAGTTCTAATTATTAAAAAATGTCTTATTCTAGTAGATATAGACTGAATTATGCCCCCTGCACATCCATACTTCGAAGTCCTTGTTCTAGTGTGACTATGTTTGAAAATATCTCTTTTTGGAACTAATTACAATTAAATTATGTTACAATGGTAGCAACCCATCTGTAGGATTGGTTACCTTCTAAAAAGAGAGAGAATTATATTCCTTCCCCTGGCCCTCAGTACCTACTCACATTCTTGTTCAATTGGCTCAATGTAACCCAGAAAGATTCCAAATGAAGAAAGGGGGGGTCCCCAAGAACCTAAATGTTGCTGGAACTCTGACTTCAAAACAGTGCAAACTTAATTTCTATTGTTTAAGTTACTGAATCTATGATCCTCTATTTTGACTGCACAAAAAATCTGAACCACAGACTTCTACCATGATGGCCACATATGGTGATATTTAATAAAGAGTAGTTTTTTTTTCTGGTGCCAAAATTTGGTATCATCATTAAGGATAAGAAGGTAGCTAGTTGAATGAGTGTTTCTTTGAATCCAGTATAAGTAAGTTCTGGAAAACACAAAGCCTCAACAGCATGAGTCTCATGTGATCCTTTGGAGAAACAAGGGAAGAATATTAAAAACAAGATGTAAAAGGGAAAAAGAGGGCATGGATAGTGAGGGAAATGGGTGGCTGCCTTTGGACAATGAGGTTATCTGTCTAGCTCTTGTCAAACACACAGAGCAAGAGAATGAATGTTAAATATTCATCCAGCAAATTTGACAAACTTTTAAAAAGCACTCATTAAATCTTGCTTTTTCTTCCCATTCCTACTTGTTACTATACAACCCTGTTAGTAAGTTTCCCATCTGTCTTTGTTTCTTTTCCTGTTGCTTGGAAAAAAAGTACCTTGGTTAAAACAACTCAAGGGAAAAGGGAATTTATTTCTCTTTATAGTTGAAGGGTGCAGTCCCTCACAGTGAGGAAGTCGGAATGTTGTAAGCTTGAAGCCACTAGTCACATCACAACCACAATCAGGAATGAAAGTGGAGAAAGAATTCTGCTGCTTGGTACCCTTTGCCTACTTATATAATGCAGAATGCTAGACAGGAATAGTGTCACCCAAGGTGGGTAGGCATTCAGGAATGCCCAGTGACCCATTTCCCACATAATTCTAGATTCTGTAAAGTTGACGATAGTAACTACAACATAATCTATGTGAGAACATACTTGAAAAATATCAACTAAAATGAAGAAAACTTATTTGGGCTTACTATTTCAAAGGCTTCAACTAATGGTCACTAACATCCATTGTTTTGGGTTTTACCACTATAAGGCAGAACATCATGGAAGAAGGCATTGTAAAGAAAAGTTCTTTGCAGTGTGGCCAAGAATGGGGTAGAGGCAGAGACAGAAACAGCGGTCATAACAACCAACCCACCCTTTAAAGGTAACCCTCTACTAATCTATTTCCTCCAGCTAGCCCCCAACTCCTACAGTTTCAACAGCTACCCCACAGTACATCCATCAATAGAGCAGTCTTTTGATGAAATGATAGCCCTCAGGATCGAGTCACATCCTTAAACCTCCATAAGTGAACACTCCTGCACCAGGGACCAAGCCTTCAACACTGAGATTTTTGAATGACACTTCTAAGTTACAATAAAGTCACTCCAAAGTGTAAGCATAATTAATTGCTCATAATTGAGCATGGGAAACAGCTTCTGCTATGAAAAGGAATTGAGACTTTTCACTAGGATCTGCAAGAAGAGGGGACAGAATGAGAGCTGTCAGAATCAGGAGGCCATATAAAGGAGTTGATTCTTTTTCAACATTGTAAAGGTATATCATTTGATAGGAGAGAGATTGATGATTCCTTAGCATGGGAAGAAGGAAAACTAGTTTTCTATGGGAGCAAATAGGTGTTCAGTCCTGGGATCTAGGAGTTGAGGGAACGATGCTTGAGAAGGTATAAGAACAGGGTTTTGGTGTTTTTTGTTTTTTTTTTTTATGTTTTTTTGTTTTGTTTTGTTTTGTTTTATTAATTACTCCTTCATGTTTGAGAACCATTTTAACATCTTCTAAATTTACACCTTTTGTCACCTGTATTGCCTCCTGACCTTCACCCATTCTTTGAATTCTTTTTTCTTTCTGTTCTTTGTTTGTTTTTATTTTGTTTTGTTTTGGTTTGTTTTTTCCAGACAGGGTTTTTCTGTATAATTTTGGAGACTGCCCTGGACCTACTCTGTGGACCAGACTGATCTTGAATTCCTGTTTTTACTCACTCAAAAACAATATGGCAGTTAAAGACTTTAGACCCATATGCAAATCTCACCGCACAGTTACAGGATCCTGAGCTCATTCATTAGTGCTGCTCTCCTGAGTTACAAATAATTACAACTATCTTTGTGTTGGGTTTTTATCCTACTTAAACATGCATGTAAACATGTAGTCTAGTATAAAACCATTAACATTTCCCTCCTTCTCCCAGCTTTCCTATATTTTCTCCTTTCCATTTCAATACCCAACCTAGTTCTATAAAGTGAACTTATTCATTAATGATGCCTCTTTCTCTACTACACCCTTGGGTTTCATAATGGACTTGCTTTCCCATCCTGATTTTATAGAATGAAGAGGTGTGTAATTATATTCCTGCTACTAAAAGGAGGAAAGTGAGTAGAACATTTTTCTTTAAAAAGTGAAATTGTTACTATACTGTGGGGAAGTTTGGGTCTTTGATTCCATATATATTGTTACAAACTGCCAAACATTCCCTTATCCTCCTTAATCTGTCCAAGTGTGTAAAAACATGTTTGGAAAAATAAATTCTCTTTATTTTAAGAATATTGAATGAGAGCCTATCACTTCTCGTTTTATGGGAAGTGATACATTTTGAGTGACTCAGGTACCATGCATAGATAGACCATACTGTTTTCAGCCTTATTTCAGTCCCATTAAAACAGAAGACTTGCATAGACTTTCAGAACTAGAAAGGGCCTTTTTGTTTTGTTTTGTTTCGTTTTGTTTAGGTTGTAACTGCAATAATAATGAACACCTCCAAAATGGGTTGTGGGTTACTACTATTATATGACTTTACATATTCTGACTCAGCCAGTTTTCATAGTCATCCTATGTGCAAAGTAACATCATGTCTGCATTTTTACTTTGAAGTACAGAAATGTCTGTTTGTGAGTCCAGAGTCACACAGCCAGAATATTCTATAGCAAGACTTAGGCATGGGCATTCTAGATCCAGGATCACATTCTCAACCATGGCCACAGGTTACCACTCAGAGAACATGGAAGTGGAGAGAGTTCTGTTGTCTAGGATCTTTTGGTATTTGTAACTGTATTTGGAGCAGTTAAACTTGCATATTCCTAATTCCAGGTGATCTGTCTGTATTTTCTATGAAAGTACTACTGTATAGTACTGAGGAAAGAGCAATTTGTCAGGGCTTAGTTTTTGTTTTTTCATTTCATAGTGTCATTGCTTATATGCAATT
This sequence comes from Phodopus roborovskii, assembly GCF_943737965.1. Classification (NCBI taxonomy): domain Eukaryota; kingdom Metazoa; phylum Chordata; class Mammalia; order Rodentia; family Cricetidae; genus Phodopus; species Phodopus roborovskii. The sequence continues at coordinate 3,789,842 of NW_026126480.1, forward strand.
TTTTGGATGGTGATATTGATAATCTATGGTGATATTTTCAATAAAAAAAAGAGAGAAAAAATGTCCCAACTTTCAACTTAACCATGACTTCAGAGCTCCATTGTAATAAAAAAAAAAAAAAGTCATACAACAGGGTATCATTTGTAGAAGGATTCCACACCAGTGGTTGCATTAATTGCTACTTTGGATGTTCCTGCTGTGAACTGAATGGAGCCACTGTGGATCTATTTCTTAGAAATAAGCATCTTTATTACCTCTGCTCTAGGATGCATAGTTTTGAGATTTTGGGTTTTTTTTTTTTTTTTTTTTTTGAGGCAAATATCTTCACTAATCTGTTTCCTTTTTCCATTTTTATCCTATCACTAATCCATTTTGTTGTTTTAACTGCTTTAATGCCTTTATATTCAGTCTATAAAGAATAAGGGATGTTGCAGGATTTTTTTCTTTTTGTTTCTTTATCTTTTTTTTTTTTTTTGCTTCCTACTCTCTCAGCATGTCATATTTTGCTAACTCCCAAGTGTAACATTATGAACATCATGTTTAATTCAAATGCTATTCATTATTTTATAAAAATTGGGTTTTGTTCATTCCTTTGAAATTCCAAGCACTTGTATGATACATAAAAAATAATTTTTTTTTGTTTCAGACAGTTTACATGAGAACACTTCAAGAAAAGCAGGATAAAAATGTACCTGCTGAGGTAGAGCATGTTGGCAATTGTGAGCTCTATGATTGTGCCTCTTAGAAAACACAGTTAAATACATTTCTGATTAATTTATACTTTTTATATGCTAGTTTCTTAAATTTATCTATGAAAGTGCCTTGAGCAATTTCAAAGTCATGTTGTATTTTTTTCCCCAGGGATTCAAGGCTGACTCTAGGAAACTAAAATTAAAGTACATGAGTTATCCATGGCCTTTTAAATAATTAGTATTCAACAAATAGTCATTTCCCCTTGGTAGCGAACATAGCCTTCATATTTCTATTAATAATACACTGTGCTGGAACTTAAAAGGTGTGCAAAAATAATTGAGCCATGCTCTACCCTGGATTAGTAAGTATAAAATGGAGAAAAATGCATGATTAAAGAAAACCCCTAATACTCTCTGCACTATTTTAGCAATATAAGCAATATGGCTCTTTCCTTCCTGTTTCTTATACCTTGTCCAGCTATCTTGTGGTTTTTACTGAGCCTACATTCTTGAACTAGAGGACTAAGGAATTATGCATTATGACAAACCACCAGGTATGTGGCTGATTATAGAGTATTGTTTTCCAGCATTAAAATGAAACACACCTGACTTCATCCTATTCTTAGGTAGTTCATGTGGACAGCCATTCATAGTGTCCAACATAAATGTCTCAAATTAAAGAAAGTTGTTGATTTTAGTACTTCTATTAAAGAAGAATGGAAGACAGAGTTTCTAGTGTCACACTTCCTGGGCTCAAACACTAGCAGCAACTTTCCAGTTTGAGCAGAAAGTAATTTACTTGAAGTTTATGTATTCTCAGCTAAACACTGAGCCGAACTCCTGGAATCCAGTTGCAGAGAGGAAGGAGTGATAAGAAAAGAGGTCAAGACAAGGGTACAGAAACCCACAGAGACAGCTACCTGAACAAGGAGGAACTAATGGACCCCAGATTATAGCTGGAAAATCAACATAGGACCGTCCCAGCCCCCCTGATTGTGGGTCTCAGTTTGAAGGCCTGGGCAGTCTATCAGACCTCTGACAGTGGAACCAGGATGTATCCCTGGTGCACAAAAGGACTTCAGGAGCACATTCCCCATGGAGGGATATTCTCTTAACCTAGAGACAGGAGGAAGGGCCTAAGCCCTAACCCAAATGACTTGACAGATTCTGATGATCCCTCCTGGAAGGCTTCACCCTCCCTGCAGGGGTTGAGGGGAGAAGGGATGGGAGGGAGTTTGGAGAGGCATGAAAGGATGGGAGGGAGAGGGAACAGGGATCAATATGTAAAATAAAAAAAAAGTAGTAATAAAAGAAAAGAGAGTTAAGTGTTCTACAGGAAACCTGTTTCATGGAGTTGTAAAAGGAATCAAATGCATATATATTTATGATATGACCAACATGATCTAATTGTTCATAAAAAAAGAATCTAGTTTGGTAAGCCATTTAAGCAAAGTGTTTTAGAGATTAAATGTAATTCCTCATAATATCTAAAATGAGAAATGAAATCTCCCATCCCATGTTCTGACACTTAAGTTTGAGTTTTAGGACCCCTTTGAGTAAGTTCATAATCTCTGGCATCAGAATCCTCAGCCCTGTTACAGTAGCCCCAACTTTCATTGAACAACACCTTTGAAAGATGACTTAACTTAAGGGCTAGGACTCATCAGAGATGTGAATCATTGACGTGAAAAACCTTCCTCTCAGGTACATCTGTCTGGATATCTCCCCAAGAGCCCATCCTCTGAGGAGGTGGAGCATGATCCTCTAATTAGCATAATGGATTTCTGTCTTTCTTAGACAGGATTTCTGCTTTTGGAAAGAAATTGGTATCCATCATCAGTATTCGTTCTTCAGACATATGGATTCTTGACTGTTTTACTATGTTCTTAGAGAATCAAATAGATGTGAGAAAATTCAAAGCTGTCAAAAGAGAGACTTTTTTGCATCTCTGATGAACATTTCATATTTTGAAAGTGTATTGTACTTTTTCCTCCCCATACCTATTTATACTGTTTTATCACTGGCTATGGCTGTGCAAATAGCATGGCTTTGTGAAATGAAACCACTTAAAGAAACTGGACATTCATATCAGGTAATCTGAAGAAATAGCCTCAGCATTCCATAAGTGTAATCACTCACTGGATGCCTCACAGTGCTTGGCAAGAGCAGCAAAATGGTGACCATGCCTAGTCAGAACATAAGGAGCACATGATATAAGACTGGCTGTGTTCAGGGTGGCATGGCTATAGACAAGGGATACATTCACTTGCCAAAGAGAAAGGCTGTGAACTGGCAACTGCAACACTGTCTGACAGGCAATATGTTCTGAGGTTCGATACAACTCCATCCTCAGCTGGGTGAATGGCACATCTTTGTGAAGTTGGACTTTTCAGATATTCAAAGGATAAAGTCAGTTGATGGGGATTTACTTTTTAACCCCTCTTTTACATAACTGAATTTCATCTGGAATATTAAATATCTTAGTGTTCAAAATGTGACAAAAATTACTAATTCATAATCAAATGCTGGTGTAATCATTTAATCATTTAAAAATATATACATAATGTGCCATTAAATACAGTTTAATATTATGCAACTATCACTACATCTTTCTAGAATTTTCATCACTTCAAATGGAAACAGTGTATCTGCTCCAAAATTAATTTCAATGTAGAAACACTTACCATTTCCCATTTGAGCTTGGCATAAAACATGCTGGTTAGTTTACAAGAATAATTCCATTTATCTGGAGCATCTTTAAAATACTTAAAATGTTTGAGTTTCTATTGCTTCTTTAATAAGACTTTATAACGTGGAATAAAAATTTTAAACATTTTATTGCAAGTAATACAATTTGTCAAATACCTTTAGCTTTACTAAGATTAACAATTAAATATTTAGTTGTGTAATAAATTAAATATGCCACATGATCACTGAAAGTGGATACTCCATTTGCATAAATGTTTTACAGGTTGTTGTAATGTCACTAGTAAATTAATTATAACAATTTAGGTTTCAGCTAATTAAATTCTTCTTTAGCATGTAACTTAATGGTTGAAAATAAAACAACCTTGAGCGTAATAACAGCTAACATGGTTGTCTAGTTGCACCAACTAAGGATAAAATTGGACATATAGCATGCTTTCCAACTATCTTCTCTTGCAGATTTGATTTCCAAATTTAAACAAGAACTAAGCATTCTTTAGGAGAAAGGCTTTTTAGTCAACTCCACCTTTTGTCCATCAAAAAAAAATTTTTCCATGTGTCTCTTTCTCTGTCCTCCCCATACCGTGTGTGTGTGTGTGTGTGTGTGTGTGTGTGTGTGTGTGTGTGTGTGTGTGTTTGTGTGTGTGTTTGTATGAGGGGATGCAGGTGCAACATACCTTACAATGCATGTATGTAGCAGTCAGGGGAGAATTTTTAGAACTCACTTCTCACCCCCACTCTCTCATTTGCTCCACTACACTGCACACTGAGCAGATTTTAGATAATCTTCCATCTCTGTTCCTCATCTCACAGTAGGAGCTGGGATTACAGATCTGGGATCTGAACTGAGATCCCCAGGCTTGGGCAGTAGGTAGTATTACACACTAAGCCATCTTTCCAACCCATTCAAAACATATGTAATGAGAACTGGCATAACTGCCATAGCAGTCTGTCAAGTAACTTTCAGAGTGTTGTCATTGTGCCTAGAAATAAAGGGGGATTTTGGAACATCATAATTCAGTGCAAAGAGCCTTGGTAATACTAGAGCTGCAAGCAAGAATGCTAGTGTCAAACAACAACAATGATATTAACAATCAGGGTAACTCATTGTTATAGGTAATATATAGCCAATAATTTGTACTAATGGAACTGAGATCCATATCTGCCTTTACATATTCAGCATCTGTCTTTATTAGGCTAGCTCTGTCATAGCCTAGGATTTTATTTCTCACACTGGAAACTGTATATGAAAAGTATGTAAACATGTCAAAGAAGTTGTCTGCATTGGTCCACCAGTCCTCAGTTTACTTGGGGAAAAAACCCTGAGATTTACTTGAGAAATCATCACCTTTATAGCCTGAAAGTACTGAATATTGTTTTGCCTTTTACTAACTAGAAACGTGACTTCCCCAAGGATCAGGTTTTATGTTTTTTTTTTCTATTTTTTTCCTGTTCTTTAAAACAGGCATGACAGAAGTCAATCACTAGCAGAGGAGTGTTTTAGACAGTAGACTCTCCAAAGTTTATTGATTTCTTCAAAGAAAAAGCAATTAAAATTCTTAATATGTCCATAACACATTCTTATATATAAAATTTAAATTGAACATATACACAAACACATTCTTATATTGGATTTAATCTGTTTCAGTTCCCCATACCAATTTTGAAATGCTAAGGCTAGTAAGGTAGAAATCTCTGCAATAGATGACTATATAATATCACAATTCAAATAGAGTCATTACATCTCTGTTATGACAGGGTACTATGTTTTCAGTGGGGTTTCTGGGCATAAAGAGGGAAGTCAGGAGGATGGGGGTAGAACCAGCAGAGACCTCAGGAAAGGGTTAATGCCCAGGAAGAGGGTAAGAGGCTAAGAAGTGATATTCTTTCCTTACAATTACAAGAATAAAAGCTGGAGAAAGTAGGGAGAGGTGGTCCAAGTGAGGGTCCCAAGTGAGGGGGGTCCCAAGGTAAGGGACCATGTTGGAGAGCATAGCAAGTTGCATAGCCAGTGAGGGTGATCCAGGCGGGTGGAAATAACACGTCAGGCAGATAGAGCTTGAATGAGGAGTTTATTTAGAAAGGGGAGTGAGGGAGAAGGGAAGATACATAGAGGTATAGGGAACAGAAGAGGAGAAAGGGGGAGACAGAGAGGAGAAGATGGGGTAGCTGGTAGCCAACCAAAAGCAGGAGAGAGAGGGAGGGAGCAAAAAAGAAAGCAAAAGAGAGCATAAGTGGGCAGGGGTCTGACTTTTAAAGGAGTCCTTTACACCTGCCTGCAGACTAGTACTCTTGGAACCAAGGGCTGACTAGAGCACTGCCTGAGTGCGTTCTGCCAGGTGATAGGGGCAGGCCAGCACGATGCCTGAATCTTTTCAAGAAGAGGTTTGGCAACCCAAGGAGGTGATACACTCATTCTGGCCAGAGGGATTCATTTGAGAGGTAAACAGATAATAAATTTCAGCCCTTGATGGAACAACAGGAGGCTGATATCAGCCTGAGCAAATCACACCTATGAGAAAATGGAATATGATAGGAGAAGTCGGCTGGGGACAGTAGGTAAAATGTTTAGGTTGCCATCTAATTATTTTAAATTTTTGAACTTTATTTGATGATTTGATGAATGTTGGAGCTTAAGTGAATGAGTGGACACTTACAATTTGGAAAACTTTTTTTTCTTGTCTAGTTGAACATTGAAATGTATTAGAACTAAGAAGAGTTGAGTAGAGGCCAGGAAACTATAAGGTCTTCTTCACGGTTGCTGTTTGCACAAATACTCTGAGTTCTTTTTGACCACGGATTGCAGAGCCTGACCCAGTTTCTTTCCAAAGTTGCCCAGTGTAGGATGAGAATGATAATTTACATTTCTTTTCTTATTCAATTTCCCACTCAGTATTTCTCGTTTTTTTATTTTAAAAATTTTATTTTTCATTTTACCCCTCCCTTTTCTCATGCCCCTCCCCTCCACACCGCATCTATGAGAATTTACATTTCTTAAAGAACTTTCAAACTACTCCTGCTGATTCAGATGCTATTTTGGGAAAAATATACAACAGAAAGGGGATGTCTCCTGTGGTTCCAAAAGCTAGGAGAAAATATGATAACTTGAGTTAATATATTAACCTCTCATAGTTCTAGAGGTGGGAATTCAAAGATGAAGGTGCCAGCAAATTCAGTAACTGGTGTGTTGCAGCGTCCTGGCTCACAGGGAGCTGTTATAAGGCAGCTTTATATGGCAGAAGTGGGAGGGGAATCAAGAGGGTTTATGCTCTAAGGGCAATGGTACCCATTCACAAGGATGCTGTCCTTAGACCACACCATCTCCCAAAGACTCCTCCTCATAAATCTATTTCATTAGAGCTTAGACTTGAACATAGGAATTCTGGGAAGACTCACTTCTTGCTTCCAGCAGGGACTAGCTTCTGTATTGACAAAATGAGACAGAAGAGGTGGGTGAGATTCCATTTTAAGACCTCATTGCTTAGACTTATTCTGCTGGGATTTTGTTTGGATTGCTGCCTCTTCTGTGGGTGTTTGATGACGTTTGAGGATGTTACGTGAACTAAATAAATTAGCTGTTTCCTCACGATCTAAATAGGTAAAACTGGTCCTTGGTAAATTCTATGTGAGAAGCAACCTCAGTGTTTCCCTAATGCAGATGACTTTGTCATTTGCAATTGAGGCAGAAAAGACAGACTGGCTGCTTAAGCTGATGGTTTTCTACACAGGCTTTGCTACAATAGAGCTTTGTATCTTTCCTGTGCTTTCTAGTATATTCTGATCAAAGGAAAACTAAGTGCTTTTTAGAAGTGTTGTTAGGTTTTTCAAAGGTAAGGCATAAACTCAGGTGGTTCATCTGATCATTTCCTATAATACAGTCTGGTTTTCTTCTGTATGATGTCTATCTGCAAACTGAATATTATCTATCTGATTGCCACTCCTTGTAACCAAGGCTTCTTTGTTCTGTGGTCCTCTTGTTGCTCCAGTAAAACAGACTTCATCTGCTGAGTGTAGGAAAGGGGCTTTAATTGACACAATTAACTCTGTGGTGGTTACCTTGGTTTTAAAAGGAGTTGTTGATTCTTCAGAATGTGAGGGCATTACCAGAAAGAGCCAAGCAAGCTGTGTATAATAATCAAGGTGGTTTGGGAAGAATTTTGTGTTCTTAATTAGAAACGAGATGAGGTAGCCCTCTATCAGCAGGAGACTCAGGACACAGTCCTGAAATTACAGTGAGTGTAATGGGATTACCTCACATTTGAGACAGTATTGGCTCTCACAGAGCACAAAGCCCTTCCTAGGAACCTGTTCTACAGCATGGTGGGGGTTTCAAAACAAGGTCCTAAGGAATTTATTGTGTACTTTTAAAGACTCTCTCTCTCTGTCTCCCTCCCTTTATCTCTTTGCTGTGTACTCTGTGTGGTATTAATGTTCAGTAGTAAAGAAAGATAAGATCATAAATTGTTTGCACAGTATTTTAGAATATTTGTGCCTTTCAAATATTGTCCTTCTAATGGGAGGGCTGTTGGGAATTTTTTTTTTTTTATGAGACTATATTCAGGATGGCCTAAATGATTGTCCAGAATATGTTTAATGTACTTTTGTAAGCATTTGGTGTGGTTGCTAACATTTCAGTTCATAAATGTTTATGAAGATAAAATACTATTACATTAGTGTAATTTCTCCCAGGTATAGAGATAGATATTGAGCAGTTATTATTGAATGCAAAGAGTATTTTGAAAGCATGTACAAAACTTGTAGTGCATTTTAATTTCAAAGTAAGAGCAGATTTGAGTTAATTAAACACCAGGGATCTTACATGAGCAATCAAACTAATATGTCTTTTCTTCTTGCCAATATTCTCCTCTTCAACCTAGTGCCTCCCTCTCTTTCCCTTTTCTCCATTCCTATTGTCAGTAGTCCTCCTCTCTTCTCCATTTCTCTTCCTCACACATTATATACCCTCTCTTAATTTTCTTTTTTATCCATTTTTTAAAAAGCTTGAGTATTTATTTAAGCAAGAAATGTGCAAATATGTGGGTATATTGGCATAGACTTGACAGAACATCTGCCTTCATAGACATTTTAAGAGGCCTTAGTCACTACATAGGCACACAGAAGCTTATAGCTCCAAATCAAACTAAGTTTTGGGGGTAGCCAAAAGAAGAAGCACATGATGACAGAACAGAGACAGAGGGTGCTTAGTGAATTTTATTGAAAATGGATTAGTTATAAAGAACACACCAGATTTGGATAGGATAGTCTGGCAAAGCAGAAAACACAGTGAAGGCCATAGCTCTGGAACGTTTTAGGGAACTCTCTGCATTTACTGAAGTTGGAGAAAGTACTTAGGAGACTACCAGATATGTCTGAAAAGGAACAATTGGGACAGTTGGGGGGGATCTTGAATATTAGTCCGTTATTAGGTCCTAATTTCACAAACAGAAGTAACATATGATATTCCTACTTCAGAAACTGCTTGAACAAGGCAAGAAAGTACAGTATAATGATAGGAAAAGCTTAGGTTCCAAAGGGCTTTCAAATTCAGGCTTTAGTTTTGTTTAAGCTATTCCATGCCTGTATATTTAATTTTCCATTTGTGATACTGATATGATGATCAGCTTGAGTGTTATATGTAAAAACCTTGTGGATCACTGCCAAGTTTGCTTTGGGTCTAGATTGCCATCCATTCTCTTTCCCTTCACATTGCCACTTATGATTCCCAAAGTCTAAGCCCATGTATGTTGTTAGAAATAAAATAGATGATATGCATGGCCTTTTCAGGCCTACTGTGTGCTGGGAGCTACATTAAGCCCTGGCCAAAACTGAAAAAGAAAAAAAAAAAGTCTCCCATAAAAAAAGAAGTGTACTTCCATTTGATAACACTAAAATGTAGAAGCTGTATAGGTGCTTTGGAACTGGAAATATTCACAACACCAAGGGCTTCTGGTTAAAGAATCCATCCCCGATGTCTTATAACAAAACAGGAGAACCTTGGACATTGGTTTTGGCTTTTAAGTAAACATTTTAGGGGATAATGGGGAATATATATCATCTATAAATCAACTGTATGAATTGGAGTTGAACAATTCCTTAAGCATATAATTGGGGTGATTGTTAAGAAAATAAAGTAAATCCCCAGATGGCATAGAGTTATGAAGAAACTGTATTTCCTGAATTTCTTCTAGGGAGGCTCCCTGGGGAAACTGAGATTCTAATGCCATTTATAGACCCAGAAAAAGAACATCCTAACAGATAAGGTACAAAATGACCACATGAGGAGCTTATGGAGTCTGACATTGTTTTAAAGAAAGCAGAGGGGACTGAGTAAGAGGTGTAGAAATGAGAAGAGGCCATGAGGTTCTATCCTGAGAAAGGTCTAAAGAGGTTAGCAAGTAGAGCAGTTTGGGAGATGTTGAAAAACATCTTGTGTTACCAAAGTTACTGGGTTTGGGAAGTAAGGGGCTTGCTCGTGAGGAACAGTGTCCACAGGGTTTAGAAGCCTTTAAGAATTGGGGGGAAGAGGTAGACTTTAGTACAAAGCACAAAGGAAGAAAGAAAGTGGCATGAGCTAGTTACTGGTTCCACTGAGCAATTACTAGGTTTCAGGAACAATACTCAATAATTTCTGGGTTTTATTCATTACATAATTGCATTGATTTTGTTGGGAAAGTATTATTGTTCTTTTCAATAAGTGGAAATATAGCATCTTATTTAAAAGGAATGCAGAGGCTTCACACAGTGCCTGTGAAGGAATGGAACACAGAATCTGCAGTAAAGAAACTTAAAACCAGTGTTCCCACTAAACCACATCTGCCCATCTGTTCAGTAGCTGATTACAGAGGTCCTGTTCTGTACTGGACACCATGATATTACATTTACATTCTTACTCTGAACCTACTAAACTAACTGCTTGATGTGGGCCACTTTTCTGTGACCGTTTTCTCCAATGTTAAGTTAGCTTTGATGTGGGCACACAAGCAGTGTGGGTTAAATCCATATTTATAGTTTATAAATACCAGGTTAGTATGAGCTCTTCTTTGTCATTCTAAAAATGAAAAACAAAGTATTTGGCATTTGTCATTGGTGTATTAGTTTCCTGCAGTTATTTTTGTGTATGTAGTACTATATAAATATGATAAAAGTGATAGGGATAATGACACAAATGGTAATAATGATATAAATATTGTCTTGATCATGTACCTTGAGCAGCAGTCTATTTTAAGGTAATTCTTTGTATCATCTTATTTAGTCCTCAGCAAAAATGTGTGATTTAGAACCATTTCTCTATTTCCTACATGTGGAAACTTGAGATTTGGAGGCTTAACTGACTTTCCCATTAATAAAATTTCACAGACAGTAAGTGCCAGACGAGGATCTTCAGTCCTAGAAAGTTTTGTGCCAATGACTAAGTTCTCCACTTGGTGATATAACCTCAGATATAACCTCAGAGTTGCCAGTAACTCCAGCCATTTTTGCTTCTAGTTAGTCAGAATTAGACTTTTACTATACTCTATATCTTTTTGAGTTGGCTCTTGCTATTTTCATATGCCTTACATAAAAAAGATGTTTTTTTCTTCCTTAAGTAAGAAAAATAGCAAAGAAATTAAAATAAAATGTTCTGTCACCTTAAGTTCCTGAGCATCCCTATGACACAGTACACATATCTTTGAAACATTTATTTGCTTGGACAAAAATATGAGATTCAATTTCTTCTTGTTTGGAGAAATTTTTCTTAAGAAGTGTTGAGTATTTCTCTTCTCTCTCTCCTATCCAGAAATAATTCTTTTGGCATTTATTTTCAACACCTATCTTGAAGAGACTAAAATAGAACAAAAGATGCTGGAAATAGGATCATGAAAAAAGGGTTATTGGTGTCAAGTCTAGGGCATGAGATGGAAAGGGGCAGTATATTAACTGCCTGATGCTTTTAGTCCTTTACATTTAGAATCTGAGATTTAAAGTGAAAAGAAAGACCTGGAAGGGGTCAAAGATTAGGGTGAAAATCCAGAATATGAATTTAAATGATCAAAAGAAGAAATATATAAATAATAGGTCAAATGTGCTGATTAACTTAGGAAGTATTTTAGACTGAGAAAAGTATTCAAATGAAGTAAACTGGGGGGGAAAATTCATATAATTTATGGGAGCAGAATGAAGTTCATTTCGGTGAGTTCGTTTGCTCACTGCTCATCTTGACTACCAGAAAGGAAAAGTTTAACCTGAGTCTGTAGACATGGGCTCTGCAACAGTCAAGCTGTGCTCACACCTGGAACTGTATGCATCCACCCACCAGGCAAGAGTGTTTGGACTTTGACTTGCCAGTCAGGTCTTCAGCCAAATATTTTTCTGCAGTTATACTATTAGTTAAGGGAAAACAGTATCAAAGAACTTATAAGTATAGAACTTTTGTATAATGCCTTGTTCTTGATTAATACTCATAATAATACATAGAAGTATAAATTATTTTTATAATTTGTCTCACTCCCAGAAAATTGTTCATTCAATAGTATCTACTCATTGATTTCACAATGTGATCCTTGATTAGCACTGAGAACACTAACAAAATATACATTTATATATGTGGTCTTCTCAAACAGATAGGTCATCTGTCCTTGCTAATAATAACCATTTCTCAATGACAAGTCCTGGTGTGTGACAGTGACACCGAAAAGTTCCTTAGAATAACATCTTTATTAAATAAAAGCTGTACGCCTTTAGGGAAAGGGTAGGACACATTGTGTAATCCTCTGCTTTGCATATTGAAATTCATCAGCGAGTGTTAAAGGAATTCAGGAAGCATCTGAAAGTGGAGAATGACCTTCACATTTTCATAAAATAAATGATTAATGTGGGGGCCATTAATTCCACATGTACCTGTTCCCCAAACAGCTCTATCCATCCTGAAGAAGCACTTCACTTTCAAGGATAAATGTTATATATTTTTAAAATAATTGTGAACCATCAGGTATGTAATTTATATTTGTTATGCATAATAAAATACATAATTAAACATCACTCCATAATTAATCAAGGAGTTAAAACCTGGAAGTGGCAAGAAGCTACTTTGTAGCAGTATCCCAATTTGGGAAGACTGTTTATAAATAGTCTTACATTAATGGGATTGTTTTTATTCCTGTCTCATTTTCTCATGTTGCTTCTTAGGTCAGTCTTGATTATATATTACATTTGTATGTGTGCTCTAGGCAGAATAATTAAAAGGCACCATTTGAGTTCTTCTGATAAAAATATGAGGTGTCATATATCTAGCCAAAACTTAATGTTGGTACATTTTTAAACAATCAGCAGGAATTAATTTTATTATATATCAATAAATTAATTCAAGTTTATCTCTCAAACAATGAATATACTGAAGCCATAGCACAGATAACACAGAGGGAAATGTTACTTTCATGGTTATTGAGCAATGAAAAAGATTGAAACTTTGGATTTTCCTACCTTCTAAAGATCAGGTCACTTGTGATAAGCAAACTGTTCATCACAGTTTATGTAGCCATTATTTATTAATGATGATGATGATAACAATAAAACACTTGTGCATCACATTAGTCTGTAGGCTAAATATTTGCTTGAATTTCAGAAAAGACACACGAGGCTCTTACTTGAGCTGACATGTACATTATGGTGTGATCTGCATTATAGACTTAGAAAGAAATGAACATAAGAGACAGTGCATGTAATTTTAGTTTTTTGTGTATGCAATGCAACTTATTGTTTTCTTGAAACAGGCTAAGGTTTGTGTTTAAAGTAAATGTTGATATCTGAGAATGAGGCAATGTCACCTAACTAGTGTTCTATGATATTGAAAGAAATTGAGGATTTCTAGCAGGTTTGCAGAATGGAGTCAGAATGCCTAAGTATGATTATACTTAAGAACAAAAATTTCTGCATTACCGTATCTGTCAAGAAAAAGGATGTGAAGGAAGGGTTCACTGGGCTGCCCTCGTCAGGGATAATAATATTCCTTATTTTCAAAGAGAGTTCCATAGCATGGCTGATGTCAGCAGGCATTGATTGAGTGTGCTGAGAACCTGCTAATGAGTTCTGCAGAGAGTGTACTAGTGGAGGTTTATAAAAACACATAGGCAACCTGGGAACAAGTCAGTTGGAATTGCTAACTTCAGTGTATTCAGATGCCCATTAATGTTTTTTGTGTCTTGCAGGTGAGTGCACAGTATTAGGTAACACATTTGTGGAAACTTTGGTGCCTGTCTTTCTGTCGTTGCCCGGCATTCTTCTAATGTATAGTCTGTTCTTAAAACACTTTTGCCATCTGGGCATGATAGTGCATGGCTTTAATCCCAGCACTAGTGTTGTGGGTGCAGAGACAGGCAGATGCTTGTGAGTTTGAGACCAGCCTGATCTACATAACAAGCTCCAGGACAGCTGAGGCTGCATTGACCTTGCTTCCAAAACAACAAACAAAAAAATCATCTTTTGCCTTTGTCTGTGCCCTTGCTTTGCTTGAGGAACTCTTAATTATTCCATAGGTCAAATATTATCCTGAAACTGGTAGCTCCACTTAACTCTGTATGTTCTCAGATCCCCCTTTCACATCTATAAACTCAGATGGAGACATTATTTCTTATCATAGGACCTTGAGATAGAGGGCTAGAGCAGATGCTAGGGGGCTCTGCATGAAAGAATCAGTCCAGAACTGAATGATCACACTTAAGAAGAAGAATACAGTATAATCCAGGGACTTTGGAGAGTATAAATCTGACTAATCATTCACTCACAGTGATTCGGTGTCTGAAGCTTTGTCAGTTAGTGGAGACAGAAAGTCTTACTTTGACCTTTACAGGGCCCAGAAAAAGATTCCCAAGTTAAAATGCCTACTGGGATTCATATAATAGAAGGAATTATAACCACAAAGAAGCAAAGGGTTTTTTCATTTAGAAGAACATGGGTGCTGAGACAATGTTATGTTAGATGTTAGATGTTATGTTAGATAGTAGACTCCAGATGCTAGGGTGTGGATTCTAGTCCTTAGAACCAATATCACTACAAGGACCATGCTAATCTCTTCTGTAATTTAGGATTTCTGAAAACAATTGCACACTGAAGTTCACACCTATACTCTGTAACTTAGGGTAGCTCCAGGAAAAACTTGGAGCAATCATCATGGAAGCCTGCCTGGCACTACACTCTCCTATCTTAGACCCAGGATATTTCAAAGTACTGTTTGCTTTGTGTTTCCATTTGCTGGAACCCTTGCATTTAGAAACTGGGACATTGGGCAAATATGTTAACCTCACGAAGTCTATGTTGTTTTATCTAAAATAATAAGTAGAAACATGATTTCAATACATGGCATTTAGTTCTTTATATAGTACCTCATATATAGTAAACTTTGAATTGATGCTTGTATCACCATTGTTGCCACCATCAAGGCTATTACTGCTAGAAATAAGATACATATGTGTAGCTCTGTTCAGCTGTGGAGGCTTGGGTATTACTAATGGAGGATCATAACTTTTCACAGACCTCTGTTATAGAATGTAGCCCAAATATATATGTTAAAGACATGGAGTGCAACTAATAAGACTGTCAGTCCCAGCATTTTGTATCTGATACAATCAGACTACATTGATAAATGAATGACGTAGACAGAAAATAAGTCCCACATTATCTTAAAACATATAGGTAAAAAGTCACACATATTTTAGTTTTCTGGAGATTTTTAGTCTTAAATCAATGAAATATAAAATAACCATTGAGACATTGATTTGACATGGGACATGTGATACTATGTACAATTAAAATATGATGCCATATGATACTGTTTGCCACCTCAATAACATGCTATGGGAACTTCATCCAGAAATGTTGAATACACTCTTGTGCTCCATGCACTACTCAAGTAAATATGCTTCATTTGAACCTCTGATGGCTGTCAATATAATACTTGCTTAGTTTCATCATACTAACTTAAGAGTGAACCAAAGGCATATCACAGATGTCTTAGTAGTCAGACCTGCTAATTAATAGTTATAGTCTCTTTTCTCATTATAATTAATTGAATCTGCGCAAAATCAAGAACTTTGTGGTCCAGTGATTTCAATTTTATTTATCACAAATGTTACTGTCTATTCCTGGTAGAGGTCTAGTTTTAGTAATCATATGTAGGAAAGCATCTGCCTACCTCATTTATTTTCTGAAAAGATAATACATGTCCATGATGCCAGCAAATTTGTATTCATAACCATCAGCATGTAAGAGCTGTTGTGTCAGGAGCACTGAAAATGTGATAAATATTAATTTCTAGCCTGGTATTTTGTCAAGGATTTTTAGAATCAGCATTTCATGTTTTTGTTTTTGCCCTTGGAGTCTTCCAAATAATAGCAATAAAATCCTGAAGTTTTTAACAGGGTCTTGTTTCCATTTTCAGAGGTCTGCCAGTGTTTTCTTGATTAATAAAAGGCTGTGTTTTCTGCTTTCCCCCTTGCTTAGCTCTCATTTTTATAGCTGTATGAAACAGGACCATATAGTTCTTATTAGATTTTTTTTGTTTTACTACTCAAATTTTATAAGACTCAAAAAAGGGCAAGGGAATGTCATTCTATAAGTAAAAAAAAAAATATAGGATGCAATATTCTAAGAACATTAACATGGTATACCTACGTTCTCAAAAGGAAAAATCTTCACCTTTATGTGTTTGTAAGACACATAGGTCTAGAGCTCTGTAGTTTACACTTGTCAGTTGATTTCTCCCTTTTTAGGCAGATGCTTCTAAAGAGCCATCTCCACTGACTGAAGACTGTTCAATGACCTTGCCCTCACCATCAATACAAATGCTGCTTTTGGTTGGTAGATATTTGAACATTCAAATATTCCTATAAACAGGTGATTGAAGCCATCACCTCTGCACTGTGACACTTGTTTTAATCCTTGATTTATACCCTGCCAGCTGTGTGACTGAAGTTGATTGACCACTATGAGCCTCCGTACAGTGATAGATTAGACCCTCGTACCCATTCCATTGGTTTGCTGTGAAGATTACCAGAAGCAATCTGTGGATGTGCTCAGCTGTCTAGGATCAATGACGATTAATTCTCCTTGCCTGGGATATACCAGTTCTAGCTTCCTCATCAAGTAATGGCTAGTTTTTAATCATCATTGTTTAACAGGATGACATGACATGAAATTGGCTTGCAATGACTGTGGGTCCTTTAAAGTCAAAATTCTAATTTCCATGTTAAGAAAGGAGAAACAGTTACAGGGGAGAAGGCTTAACAGGATTCCAAGCCTTCAGACTTAAGTTGGATCCCTGGAACCCACATGTTAGTGTGGTGCTATCTTGCTTGAACTAATAAAGCTTGTCTGGGGGTCAGAGAATGGAGCTTTACACTAGCTAACAATAGAGGACAAGAGGTCTGTACAGACAGTCAGGAAGTGAGGTAGCTGGGCAGAAACAAGATATAAGCAGTGAGAAACAGGAAATCACTCTCTGGTCTGCTGAGATGCTTAGGAAGTAAGGTGTTCTGTGGCTTGCTCTTTCTGTCTGGTCTCTCAGCATTTCCCTCTATATCTGACTCCAGTGTTTCATTATCTAGACCAATCAAAAACTCCATTTACATGTTAGAAGGAAGATATGAACTCCCATAAGTTATCTGCTGGCTTCTACACATGTGCTATCTCTCTCTCTCTCTCTCTCTCTCTCTCTCTCACACACACACACACACACACAGAGAGAGAGAGAGAGAGAGAAAGAGAGAGACAAAGAGGGAGGGAGGGAGAGAGAGACAGGCAGAGAGAGAGAGAGACAGAGAGAGAGAGACAGAGAGAGAGAGAGAGCTTTAAAAGTTTTAAAGTAAGAAAGAAGCAACTGGAAGATTGTGCCCTGCCTTTGTCTCTCAGGACTTCCTGATTTGGGAGGATGGATGGCAATTGTGCCACATCTCCAACATGTCAGTGGACCATTTTCAAGGAATCAGAATGTGATTGCAGCAAAACTATATATGTTTGTCTGTAATGATTCGAAAAGCAATTTGGAGGTACAATGAAGTTGGAGGCACAATGTCATTGGAAGGATGGTAGGGAGAGGAGAGCCTTGAGTCTTTTACTCCATCCTCACAAAGGAATTTTGGAAAGGCAACCAATTTATATAAGTCCATATCTTATAAAGATTCACACCCTGTAGTAAAGATCAGATGAGGTACATACAGAAAATAGAGTAATCAATACATGTGTTGTATATACTTCAGAAGGGTTAGTGTCATCTTCCCATGTACCTGCCTATTAACTGGTCCTCATGATGTCTCTACCAGCAGTACTACCTTTGTTTGATTAAAAGCTCCAACGCAAGAACCACTGAATAGTTTGTGATCTCACTGTTGTGATTCACTGAGGTGGAGTGGCGTTGCTAGGGAGATCCAGTGGAGGAGAGACTTCCTGGGCACCCTTCAAAGTCCTGCAGAAAGTGAGATCCTCCCTATTGCCAAATGCCTTTGTTAATCATACCCTCTAGTTTGAAGAGCAGAATAGAAAAGCATCAGGACAGAATTGCAGTGCTCTGCTATATAAGAGAAAGCTGGGGGTGGGAGTCATTCTTGCTGAAACATACTGCACCTACCAGGATAGCAGGAGGGGAGATTTGAGAGAAGGAAGGGCCCAGATTATGGAAGATATTTGTAACTGGTGAGTCATTGGGAGATTTTTGAACTCAGAAGTGATGTGACCAGATTATCAGCCAGATCATTCTGTCAATGGTATGTAAGATGAACTGAAAGAAGTCGAGACTATAGATGCAAGCCCACCAGACTTTTACTGCAGGCACAAGATGGCATGGCCCGAGCTCAGGCAGATGCTTAGGGAAAACTCACCTCTAAGACATTTGAGGTGCTAAGATTGCCAGGGTTGAACCATGCTTGGAGGTATAAAGTAAATTGGTGACATCTAAGGTGACTTGGGTGCCCCAGTAGTCACAGACCTGTCTGTGCAAGGATGCTAGCCCTTCTGTGATGATCCTATGACTCCAGCTTTATAGGAAAAAGTTACTCATAAGTTACACAGCAGTTGTCCTGTATTGCTGAAATCAACTTAATATGTGCCTTAAAATCATGAAGTTTGCTTAGCTATTATCCAAAATCAGTGTCAATCTTACCATGGTAAAAACCTTGTTTTAGGCCTCACCAAATCTGCAGTAATGGTCAGGGAATCATCTTAAATGAAAGGTACCAGTTGCCCTTTCACTAGGCAGATGTGTGGGGTATACATACATACATATACGAGTGTGTGTGTGTGTGTGTGTGTGTGTGTGTGTGTGTGTGTGTGTCTTCTATTTCTGTTTCTAGGCCATAGGTCAAATAAATTTGGAAGAAACTGGTCCTAGGGTTGTTTCATTTGAACTACCAGTTCTTCCTCTTCAGTAAGTTTATTAAAAACTATTTTATGATGTCTTTTTTTCTCTTAATTGTTTCTTTGCTCTGGATCTTAGATCATGGTTTATTGCCACCCTAAAGTGATGTGTGAAAATACTGTTATCCATGAGATTAGTTAACACTAAAGTCACATCTGTGCCTTTAATAGAAGTTAGGTTAATCCACTGTGCTCTGGTTAGCTTTGGAAACTGCTGGCCCAAGGTTTTTACCTATATTTCTTTAAGATGCCTGTAAATGTGTCTGTTATTTTGTAGAACTCTCTGATGTATAGAAGAGTAAGTCTGCCAATGTGCCAGTCCAGTGAAAGGACAGTTCCTGTCTGTGACTTAGGGAGCCTGGAATCTGGATGTTGTTTTCCTCAGGCTAGCTGTGCAACCTTGGGAAAAGCCCTTTCACCATTTGATTCCCAGTGTCTTTATCTGGAAGATGGAATGTTAGACTATAAAATAAATCCATTTCCCCAGATTCCTAGGGTCATTAGTTGCGTTAAAGTGTGCTACATAAACTCAGTGATATTACTAGGACCCAAAGTCTATGTTAAAGTTTGCATCTCCCTTTTGGAGCAGAAAGCAAGGCAAATGTAAATAATTCAGAAACTAAAGGTAGAATGAAAGGAATAAACAAGAGACCTGGGTCCAGAGGTTGTTTCGGAAGTATGCCACCTGAACAGGTGAAGAATGGAATCTGAAGGGTACAGGTTTGGAGAGCAGGTGGTCATCGAGCAGTCAGATGGCATTGGGGGAGGGGAAAAATAGTGGCCACAGCAGGCTGGCAGCGAAAGGCAATGAAAGAACTCAGAAGCATGTCGTGCTCAAAGTCAGAATCATGGAAGCCTGTCAGGGAATAGCAGGACTCTGGCCACCTGCCTGGGTTCACAGGCAGGGCAAAACTTTAAAAAGGAGAAATGGGAGGGGGCAGTGGGATCACAGCAATAGAGAGTTCCAGTTTTATAGAGAGCCTGACATATTAGGCAGGCCTCCAAGAGAAATCAGGCAAAAAGGAGCAAGACAGAAGGCGAATCCTCAGAACTGGGGCACCAGGTGCAGGCTGAATTGTGGAAGCCCTGTTACGAGAATTGGGACAAGAGGTCAGAGCTAGATTAATGGGCGGGTTAGTGCTGAGACTTCCAGGTGAAGCCTTGGGGCTTCTTACAGTCCTTCACTTTAAAGGGGCCATGGTTTCTCCTTCCCTTAGCTCCACAGCTTCTTCCGCTGCTGACCGGTAGTCTTCTTCCCCTTCTCACTCCCCATGTTCTCCTTTCATCAGTCTTGTCGAGTGCTACCTAAGTTCAAAGTATGAATGAACCTTGACCATTCTCTAGAAAGATAGCCAGAAACAGTGAAGTGTCCATACATGCCACATCGTGGTAAATACAGCAGAAACACACACCCACACACCATTCAGAGAGTATTCACAAGACAAGCCAATTCCCTGAAGTAGGGCTGGGACCCCTTCCAAGAGCACTGTTTCCAAGCATAACCTTGAAGGGCAGGCTGCTCTACGCCTGGGAGACAGGTGAGGCAAGGGCATTAACCCAGATCATAGAATGTTCAAGAAATATCCAGTTAAGGGTGTTGACAGCCAAGACCATAGGGGATTGTCACACATCAGCAAGGGAGATGATCGTGGAATTTTCCAAAAGCAAGTGGCGCTGGTGCAGAGTATTAGGAGTTGAAAGTTTCAGCAGGAAAGGAAGGAAGGTGAGAGATGGAGAGGATGGTGACAGTGAGACCCAAGTGGAAACCTTGGCTTGCACTCCTGGCAGGAAATTACAGGGGAGGAACCAAGCATGTGGCAGTGCAGAGAGAGAGATCAGGATAGATTTATACCTCTTAATTTATACTGGGTCCACTAAGATGCATCCAGAAGGAGGACCATTTCTAAGAATCAAAGGCAGATAGATGGCTAGGAGCACAGAATGAGACTTCTCATTTCACCTCTCAGCTGGACTTGCCTCTCAATGCTACCTTTGCTTAACCTTTCCTCTTTGGCTTGCCCCTTTCTTTCCTTCCAAGCATTTTCTAGTGACTATTATACCAGAGGTTTTATTTATCATGATAACTGTCTCCTCTCCATAGGATGTAGCTCTTTGAGGACAGACATTTTTCCCTTCTAAGATATGTTTCATTATTTTATGCCTTACATAGAGTAGAGAGCAAATATGGAATGAATGAGATCAAAGCACCTGCAGGCAGCCACACACACACCAGAAGAGACTTCTAATGGCAGAGTGGAAGGGAGCAGGGAGCTAAGGCTATTACCTTTATTTTATGGAATACAAAAATGAATTGCCCAAGGTCAAATCTATAACATGTCAGGCAGAGGTAATAGGAAGTGAAGAGCTGATAGATATGTGGAGCTTGGTCTCCCAGGGATGATTGGCATTGAGAAAAAGGAATAAAGGTGTACATGCTACAGTCTGGCTGTGGAAAGACACTCTTGCTTACAGGCTGGTTCTGATATTATTGAACTGAAACTTAAAATATAAAGTAGATGTGGAATTAGATTTTCTTTTGTTATTGAAACACACTGGAAGAATTGCTTCCTTTTTCTTCCAAGTATTGTTTCCATTTTCATTCATTTTGTTTGTCGCCTGGCCTTTTTTTTTTTTTGTAAATTAATCTTCATTCCTTCCATTGTTGTAAGAAAAAAACAAATGATATCTACTTCCTTTGAGCCAGGACATTGTCTGTCAATGTTGTCCCTTTCCACGATAGTATTTTTGTTTCTATTGCTCCTTATCTCCAATAAACAGCAACACTTGAAAAATGGCCCAGATAACTGATATATGAATAAGAAATTGGTAGTTTTTATATATAGATATGTTAGATAGTTTTGAAACATATAAGGATTTGGAAATCATGTTGAAGAATACATTACCACTTTGTGTATACTAATCTGTGAATTCCTTCCTCCATTCACTTACATCATTAAACACATTATTCCTAAGTATTGAATAGTTTGAGAGCTAGGCTACTGGGAAATAGAAAAATAGATCATTAACATTAAAACCTAGTTATAATTATAGGTCATACAGTAAACACAAAACTTTTAATTATATAGAATATATATTAATTAATAATGTTAATTTTTATTTATGTATATTTAAATTATGAGGAATGCATTTACTCTTTCAACTATATTCACACAGTCAGGCAATGTGTCTGTGGTAGAACATACCATCAACATACATCTGCCATTGTGGAAATAATGTACCACTTAAAGATTCTAATATTTATCATTGCAAATATGTGGGAAGGCTCACTCCTCTTAGGTAATAAGAGGCTTCTTATTAGAATTCTGAAGTCTAAAAGGAGTGGCCTAACTCAGGAGAAGATGAGATGGAGAGTAGTAGAATAGGCAGAAAGAACTGTGTCTGAAGATGCTGAAACAAGGGCCTTTCTCATTACAAGATGAAAAAAGATACTGGAGTGGGCAAGGGCTATCAGAGGAGAAAGAGACTTGAGCAGAGTACAAAGAACAAAACACATCATGCAGAATGATGCATTAATGATACATTACTCATTAGGATTTTGCTCTCTTTCAAAGCAATTGAAAGTCAATAAAGGTCATAAACAAAAGAAAGTAATTATAGGATGTGAAATTTGGAGACTGGATTAGAGTATAGAAAATGTGAGCAGAATGTTAAAAAAAAAAGTTCAGATCCTGAGAGAGAGGCAAACACATAAAGGAAAATTTTATAAAAGCAAGATTGCTTCCTGCTGAGAAAGCTGACAGAGTATTAATGAAAAAGATGACTTCGAACATAGGCCTTTACAAAAATGTAGGACTTGTGATTGTCTGATTGGAGATAGTGAATTTTCAAGGGAATCCTTAAAGGGAGACCAATATAACAAACAGTTGAGGAAGGTGGTTAAACATGGATTGATGTTTGGATAACAGCAGCAAGGCAGTCCCAATGAAGAACAGGCAAGAAACCCAAGTCAAATGAATGAGAAATAGATTGAACCATAGAAGAGAAGGTGGAAACGCTTGAGATTTTTGTTAGCAAATGGGAGCCAATGAATGATTTGGAGCCTATCAGACAGGCCCACCCTGGCTTTCAGTGTAGTTAACTTGGTGCAAAAATTTAACAGGAACTGGAAAGAGTAAAGGATGAAAAGAATTAAAACAGATGGGTGTCTAGCACAAAAGAGTCTACTGGAACCAACAATGCTTGATAGGGGGTGGTGGTTGTGGGAACAGAAAGAACTTGAGAGATATCATGCGAATAGAATGAGAGAATGTATTGGTTGTCGGGAACATGAAGGAATTTTAAGGATTTTCATAGCATTGCTAGTTCTGCTGTTCTTTTGGATTCTGGTACACATGTTTGAAGTAGGTTATACATTTTGTGCTCTGGAAGACAAACTGATAAGCCCATGGTATCTTGCCCATACAGCAGGGATAGTTGTGTCACTAACTGAAGAAGCAGTTTTTGGGTGACTCCCAAATGGACTGTGCTTTAAATGCTAACCTACTAACAATGATCTCCATGTCCTATTAGCAATCAGCTGGACCATCTGTTCCTACTGACAGGATATATTCTAGAAAATGAGTTTGGGAATGATTAAATATTCAGTGGTTAAAAGAAGAACACATCAAGAAGATTAATACACTGTGTACTTGAGCAAAATTGGTAATGGTTATACATAAAATAAATAAATAAATAAACAGAAAGAGAAATGTGTCTGCAGTGAGGAACATGCTAGTTTGGGTGTGGAAGTTTTGTTTATACATAAAATTTATAATGAAGTCTTTGAAGTAACCCTGTATTGCCAACCTTGTAAATTGAGACTAATTATGAAATCAGAATGAAAAGGCTATCAATAGTACAAAAAGTTAAAAAAAAATAGCAAAATTTGCGGTCATCTTTTATTTATATGGATGTTATCTATATTGTCATTTTGAGTCTCTCAGTACTCGATTTCCCATGCATATAATTCCAAATTGTTCACATTCATTGTTCACTACCATTTGAATCAGATCTGTAAGTGTGTACCTCTATAGCCACTCAGAGTTCCATGTCTTTAATAAAGATGATAGACAAAAATGTGTGACCTGAAATCTGTAAGTTTTTCATTAAAATCCCTGCTCAAGGTAAATATGAGAACTTTGAAAAATTCAAATTGTGAATACTCACTCTATATCTTTAATGAATCAGAAACTCTGAGGCTAGCACCTAGCATACTGTATGTAAAATCTTTCCAGGTAATTCCTATATATACTGAAGGTTCAGAACCACTGGATGCAGGCAAGATGATCTTAACATTGTAGTAGAACATGAAAACCAATGCAGATTCCCTCCCTTATTCATGTCACCTCAGCCTTATTTAATCATCACTGCTTCCTACTGTCATGAAGAATTGAGAAGGCTATCAAAGAAACATATTTGGCTCTGTTAAACATTGGCTAGGCCACCATAAAACTTGATAATTCTTAAACTAATTATTTTCTTTTTTTCCCCCTCGTCCCATGTTTTCAAATTTTTAATGGAAACTATTTTCAAAGAATTTGTTATTCATCAAGCTTTGGGACCACAGACAGGAATGGCTTATCTTTAATACTTCAATATACACACAACTTTTATTTCTTACATTATTAATACAATTTCCACACCAGATAAGCTTCATCACAGAACACATAGATACCGAGGGTATAACTTTGTTCTCTTTAAAAGGGCATCTATACCTTATGTTTGATAGTTATTAGCATGGGGGTTATCAACTAAAAGATTAGGACAAAGAGAACATGTCTAGATTGGGTGTATTACTTTCTTCTCCATAACTATTTACATTGGACACATAATGTTACCTAAGAAAAACCAAAGGAGTCCTCAGTGAAGCAGTTTTTGACAATGGGGCCAAAAAGAGGTTCATTTACTCAGCAACTATTTATAGAGTACCAGTGATGTGCTAGGCATTTTCCTAAGCCCTGAGTGAATCAAATGAAGAAAAAAGAATCTGTGTCCTCAATGAAGGACGTTAAACAAATGATCACAAAAATAAGTGTGTAATGATGATGCGGGACCAGTTCCTTTAAGGAAAAATACAGGGCATTTCGAGGGCATAAGGGAGGAGGATTCTGTAAGGCTAGACCTTTAGGAGCATGTGGTCTTTAATATGCAGTACAGCCTCCATTCTGGGTGCTGGCCTCTGCAGTTCTTTGTAGAATTTTTACCTACCAAATTATTTTCTTGTTCTCTGATTTTAGAAATGTTACTTAATCTCTCCAAGTTTCCATTTTCTTCATAGTAAAATAAAACAGACATACTAGTCTAGTAAAGTTACTTGTCAGAATTAGTATAAGAAACAAATAATACTCTACTTAGCACAAGTTAAATGTTGATGAGGAAGGCAGAGGAGGGTGGTGAGGATGAAGGATGGGATGCTGGAGAAAGGAGGGAAGAGGAAGGACAGTAAGCGATGACCATGACAGAAAATAAAAAGTCAGAGATCTTAATACTCAAACTATAATCTATTATATAAAAATGTATATGTATGATATTTCTATGTAATAGATCATATATATATTACTTATACATATATACACATATATTACTTATACGTGTATACATTACACACACATTTTATATACACACACACATAGGAAGACAGCCAAATGTTTAGATTAAACTCTTAAACATACAAAAAGAGCTAGTCTTGTTTCCATCTGCCTTTCCACTGTAGATATGTAGTGTAATACCTTCATGATCTTCACGTGTCTCTTCTTTTCTGAAACAGGAATGTCCCCTGACTGATTTGACCATGAAATTTCATTCTTAATTCAAGTAAACTATTTTCCTAGGGGACAGTGAATATTGAATGAAATTGTATGCAATAGTGCTATATTTACATTCCAAAGCATAAAATTATTGATCATAATAGTCCTCTAACTGAAGCCTTATATTTTTACATGTAAATTTTAAATTTGTTGCTTTTCCAAACCACTCATAAACCCCATGAGCTTGAATCAGAGGTCATATCTGTTATAGAGGAATACTAGATGCACAGATTAGGATTTCTATAAATATAGCTGAGATGCAGCTGTTCCAGAGTTGAAAGAATTAGACCAGTTCAGAGTTACAAAATACTGCACTTCTAATAGTAAATTCAGTGATAAACAAAAAGTCAGTTAGAGACAATGGATAGACCTACTGAACCAAGGTTTCAGATTTATTAATGAGGGCAATATTTAGAACAGGAATCTGACTCAGATACTCGCAGCATCAGAATGGAACTGGGCAGTGGTGTCACATGCCTTTAATCCCAACACTCAGGAGGCAGACACAATCAGGCATAGAAGCAGTGAGGTGTCTGTGAGTTCAAGGTCATCCTGGTCTACAGAGTGAGTTCCAGGACAGCCATGGCTATACTGAGAAAACTTTTCTTAAAAAATAAAGAAGGAAGAAAGAGAGGAAGAAGGTAGGGAGGTGGGAGGGAAGGAAGGAAGGAAAAAAAGGGAAGAAAGCAGACATGAGCAGAGTGAAGTTATTCTCTGCTGTCTTCTTTTACCACAAAATCTCGAAACAGCCAAATATCACCATGGATTCAGTCCTCTAGGAACTCACCATAGATTATCTCACTATAAGATGCCCACAAAAGGCAGCTTAAGACTCAAGAAACTACTGAGAAGGGCTGTAACATTAAAAGAAAGATAGACTCTGAGGAGCCTTTCTAGAAGTCAAGATAGCTTCCGAATGGAAAGAGGAGTCACTAAAGAGGATACAGAAGGAAACAAGTCTTTTCTGTCCATGTCGCCATGTGGTGATCTGCCCTATGAAGACTTGGGATCTTTCACTTTCTTCTTCTCCTCTTCTTTTTCTTCTTTATTCAGATGTTGGCAATCAAATCCAGGATTTATCTAAATCTTAACCATGTGTTCTGCCAGTGAGTAATTCCCTTGACCCCAGATTTCAGGTTCCTCTTCAAGCTAAGGGATATACAACTTACATAAAAGACATAATTAAGGTATCAATTAATTAATTTGTGAGTTGTTCCTCTTTTTATGTGCTGCGGTGCTAATGTATTCTTTATCTATAGTATGCTTGTTAAAAGGTGAAAATGTAAAGCTGTAACTGAGAAAATGCCACAAAAGTTCTGCAAATGAGTTCACTGTAGGAATCTAAATAGAAAATAAAAATCAGCTCTTTGAGCTGTAGCTTTAAAGGGTGGGTCAGCAATTGCTCTGGGTATAGAACACATATTGTGCTGCTTGAATTGGGATGACCCAGAATATTCCAGCTGATGTTACAGTGTAGATCTTATGGACCCTTATTCTCACACTATGAGTAATCCCACTTTCAGCTGTTCTGCACTGAAGAGATAATGGTTTATAGGAGCAGTTTGACTGAACTCTGGTGTCAGCTTGAAACATCTGGGTATATCAAACACTCATAATACTGACCTGTTTAATATACTCTTGGTCTTTAAATTTTTATCATAGTACCTCACTGAAGGTTGGCTTCAGATTTCTTTTTTCCCTGTCTTACCTTTCCAAATGGGCATTACCACTCCTGGGTATGTGCCATATACTCTTAAAATAAAGATGTGAAATGAATTTTTAATCAGCAAAAAATTTATATCGTAAATCTGAATTCGTGTCAATCCTAAATGAAAGCAAATGATATAACATCTTTAAAAATTCACATTCTAGGCTAGAGAGATGGCTCAACATATTAAAACACTGGCTACTCTTCTAGAAGACCAGGGTTGGATTTCCAGCACCCACATGGTGGCTCACAACCATCTGTAACTTCAGTTCCAAGAGTCCTACACCCTATACCAGCCTCCTCAGGCACTGTACACATGTGGTGCACAGACACACATGCAGAAAACACACCACACACACACACACACACACACATACAAACACATACACATCTATAATAAAAATAAAGTTTAGAAAATTATTTTTAATCCAAGTTCTAATACATGACCTTGTTTGAGGAGTATAAACAATTAAGAAACAAAAGTTCTTTCTGGGTTTCAAGCCATCATGAGTCCCTCAGTACATTGTCTCAATCCATGATAGGTGCCAGTGTGAGTGCCATTCTATCTGTGTGTAGCATTATTAATGTTTGCCTCTCTTTCCCTCTGTTATGTGACATTTTTGCCTTATGGTTTCCATGTTATTTTTATAGTACCTTTCATTTCAGTCAAAACTGAAAAAAATTATTTTTATTATTATTTTAATTTATTTATTATTAATAATTTATTATTACTTTTGCCTTTGACAATTTTATACATGATATACTTAGTGTATTCTAATGACCGGATTGGATACCCTACTCCCTCTTATCTCTCTCCCACATCTTCAGTCTTCCTTTTTCCCTACTAGTTTCTTTCCCAGATTTAGGAGTTTTATCTTTGTATTTTTGTCCCTTTCAGTTTAACCAGGACTATCTGTTGTAGCATTGGTTAGATCTTGCCACTTGAGCCAGGTGGAGTCACCATCAGGAACACACTGGAGTGCAAATACCCTTTCTTATCCTGAGTCTGTTGATAGTCTATATAGTTCAGGAGTTGCAGGTAAGGCCACCTGGTCTTTACTTTCCATGGGTCCACTCTTTACTTTTCATGGGTCCATGCCTATGCTGATTTAAGATGAGAGTAGCATTTCTTTATGGATACAAATATAAAGAGGCCCTTTGACAATTCACAAACAACAGTATTCAGTCCCCCCCCCCCCCCCCCCCCCCCCGCCCAACTAGGGCCTATGTCTTCCCACACAAAACCTTTAAGAACCCTCCAAGCTTAGCATGTGGCCAGCACTCCCTCTACAGGCAATCTGATGAATCCACTACAGCTACTTTGTCACAATAATGTTCCTTTCAAGTCTTATAATAACCTGCAATTCCTCCTGTATCATTGGTTAAAGGAGTTGTAACAAAAGTACAAGGAAACCTTTTCAGATCTGAGCTACCACAAGTAACAATATCACTTGTATTCACTCAGTCTCTCTTCCCCAGATAGAAGACATTGTTATAAAAAGAAAGCACTGGGAAGAAAGTTCATATATAATTGATCTTGCATCAAAGCAAATTATAGTTCACTTGTCCCACATGAAAACAGAACCATTGTTAATTTCCATAAACTGACAAAAGCATTTTCTTCCAGAGTAGGTTTATAGTTATTACCACTTGTAAAACTAGGTAATAAACCCATATTTTTAAAAGTAGAAAGAAAATGGAAAATGTCATCATGATGTTAGAAACTTCACATAACATCCTTCCTCATGCTTGGAAGCAGTATATGAGGTAACAATAGGTTAGATATAGTTAACAACTACAAACTAGTGACAGCAAAAAGTGAAACAAACCCTGTGCCTGTCATATCTGCATTGGATTCGATCGATGAGCTTTGGGCCTCATATTCATACAGGAATCTCATTACTTTTTTTCCATTTGCTGGCAATAACATTACTTGACCCTCTGTGTGCCAAAACATGTGTAGAGAAGACATGGAGAATTGGACATGAGGTCTAATGAAGCATACCACATCACCTATGTTGTCTGTCCACATCACTTTGGACAGACCTCTATCATCAGTGCCTGTCAAACTGCAAACAAGGATAGGGAGTCACTGTCCTGTGAGACAAGGGGAAAAGGAAATAATTAGTTGAATAAGTAACATAGTTCCAGGAATATGTATATACATTTTTACATGTTTATGATTCAAATTTTCTCTGTTTATGTTGAAAACAAACAAATAAAACTCCCTACAAGCTTTAGCAAACACAGGCAGCCTAATTTAAAAAGTTAAAAGCAAGAATTGGAAGTGTATCCATTTTTATTCGAATTTTTCTTTACTCTGGCTAGCCTTTTGTTCTCTGAGATCTTTTTAATTCTTAAATTTCTTATTTGTTACTGAGAATAAAATCATTTAATAAGAAGAGTACTTCCATGGTAAAATGAGATCATGTATCAAACAGGGGAATAATTCAGTAATTTGCAAGTCTTTACTTTTATGAATAGAAACAACATAAGGAACATTAATACAGGTGATATCTACACTTCTATCTTTTCTTGTTCTTTAATTTAGTTCTTTTAATAATATTATTCCATCTATCTTTGTACTCTTGATGCTTGAGATAGTCTCAGAAATGGTATTCTGTTATTACACAATAGAAGGGATTTTGTAGGGAGAGAGACCGCTTTGGTTTGGTAGTCACAGAGCATAGTAGATTCTTCAATTTGTTGGAATGGACAATGCACAGGAATGTGATGCTAGCTTTCCAATGACATTCAGGGTGACTCACCAGAGAGCTTTTTTTTTTTTTTTTTTTTTTTGCCAACTTTTCCCTTTTCCCTCTCATTTGTTCTGTGAAAGGGGCTTAATTGTACTTCCTAAACACAACACCTTCCTGGGGCTTGTATTTCCCTGATGTCTGTGAAGTATGTTTTGGCTAACACACACACACACACACACACACACACACACACACATTGCACAACAGAAAAATTCAAGTGTTGGCATGAAATGAATGTATCATAATTGGGTAAAAGGACACTTATCAACATGATATGTGGTACAGAATTTTCTCTCCTTGAGGAAAAAAAAAAAAACAAAAAACAAACAAACAAAAAAAAGCAAAAGGAAAAAAATCAGTACAATATAGTCTTAAATACTCTTTTCTTGGAACTTTCTCTAATAAAGTATTATTAATGATTCCTGTTGCTAATGTTCTTTCCTCATTTTGCAGTGATGAAGTTGTTCAGCATATGTCAAGCCAGATATAGATTTAAGGATATAGACCTTCTTCAAAGTCATTGTTAGCAACTCTTCATTTAGTTGAGAAATTTTTATTCAGAGATAGAGGGAGAAAATTATTATTATTTTTTTTCATTCTAGATTACAAGTGGGAGAATTAAAATAGTAAAAAATTAAATAATGTTAGAATCACATAGTCAAGGGCCACAAAGAAAAGTCAGGCTTTCTAAGTTATGGATCAAAATAGTCTTGTTAGGACAGTCTGTTATTGATCTGATTATCATTTGATGAACTTTCATGATGCTGTATGTACAGTGTGACATAATAAGGTCCTGTGAAAGAGAGCTGAGCCTAACTCACTGGCCCCAAAGGCTTTGTTTGCGGTACTGTGTTCTTTTGGTTTATTCAAATCAGCCCTTTTTCTGACCACAGCTAAAGGTGTCAAAGCCTATTTACTAAACAATACTTAAAAGTACAGGACAGTTAACAGCATAGCGTTATTAGATGGGATCTTAGGGAAGGCAGGAATGCAGAGCTCAGGTGGAGCAATGAGGGACTTCCACCCCCAGAGCCCCACAACCACATGAACTTAAGCTTTAGAGTTGTTGAAAACGGATTCTAAATCGCTTACCTATATCTTTTGAAAGATAAACTTGAATAAATTATAGAGGAAATTATAAAAGCTATAGTAGAAGATTTAACAAAACATTTAAAGTGCAATTTAATGTGGTAAAAATAAGTTTAATTTAAAAAGGACTAGAGATGTACAAGTAGCAATTGATTCAAAACAGAAATGTTGACAAATGAATCAGAAGACTATTAAGTCTAAAAATAAAATT
The DNA here is from genome assembly GCF_943737965.1 of Phodopus roborovskii. Lineage (NCBI taxonomy): Eukaryota > Metazoa > Chordata > Mammalia > Rodentia > Cricetidae > Phodopus > Phodopus roborovskii. The sequence continues at coordinate 3,821,194 of NW_026126480.1, forward strand.
TATCCAAACTGCAGAGAGTAGGGGACCACAGAAACAAAGGATCACTGGGTAGAGGAAGGACTGTCAAGTGTTTGCTACTCATTGTAGAAATGCACCTGCAGAATGTGGCTATGGCAATATTTAAACAAGAAATTGTCCAGAAGTAGTTTCCAGAATTGTTTAAGATGTGACAACACAGAAAGTCAAAGAGCTTCATGATTTCCAAACCCACTTCTTTTCCAAATCCACAGATAGAGACAATACAAATGCAAAAGATAAGTACACTAGAAACAGAGGGCTGTGGGGTGGGAAGATACAGTAAAACGAGGCAAGCCTTAATACCAGAGTCTATCTGAAACAGCTGTCATTTGAATATGTTCATTTTAAGGCAAATTCCCAAAGCAATCACAGAGTATGTTAAGTTACAGTTATAACAAAACCTGACCTCGGAACCCTAACTTCTCCGATGGGAGTCTTAGCCTTGTAAAGAGTAGTTATGCAAACTTGGCTGAAGCATTTGAAATGTTAGTCTTTGTGAAACAGAAAAAGTAACAAAATATATTACACAGAGGTGCTGAAAGAATTAAATGTAAGCTGCTTCACACAATGTCTGTAGAGAGGAAGTATCCAATATATTTTTGCAAATGGTTTATTATTTTTACAAACTAGACACCAAAACAGATTTGACCTCAATATATTCAAATTCCTTAAGCTATATCCTTTACCAATAATACATGATATGACCAACATGGAAGACAGATATCCATGTTCTCCTCTAGAACTATTAGCGTTTGTGCTTCCTCACTGTCCTTTGTGCCCAGAAGCCCTGCCCATGAAAAAGAGAGGACGCAGAGAATGTAGGACACAAAGAAAGTATTTTGCCCATGAATGACTGTGCTATATGCCCATACTACATACTGGGCTGTATGCCTGGCTCTGAAGTAGACAATCAACATAGAGTAGTGTGCAAAGTATAAGCACCTATAGGAGCAAGAGGCTCAAATGTGCAGTGAGAGAAGATGGACAGGACTTGCAAGTCTTATTCAAGACTGAAAGGAAAGCTTGCCTGGCAGAAAGTGACACTGAGCTCTTACCAGTTAGTGTATCTTTCTCTGACAGATATAGGATGTTCGTGGCTGATTCAAAAGGGTACCTGAACTACCCAGCCCCAATCTCATAGAAGACGGCTGACCAGGTGAATTGATTTACTCATTTTCAGACAAAACAAAACAAAACAGGATCCCATGAAATAAAGAAACTCCTTAGGCGACACCTCAGATTCTCTGTCTTTCTTAACATGTGAAATTTAGAATCTACTATGAACTGAATGCTAAACTGCATACAGCTGCTTTGACTATTTTTTTTATATTAATGGAAAATCCCATGCTAAATTTCAATTGGGCTTTCAGGGAAGAAACAATTTGACAGAAATTATCAGCATTGGCTCCATTAAGAAGTTTCAGAATACAAATAAACTGTAAAGCCACTGGTAAATTCTAAGACACTAGGTAGAGTCACATCTCTGCTACTACCACACCCTGCATTGTATTGGAGTTAAATTTGTAAATTTGCTTGAGTTAAATTTTTATTAGATTATAATGAGATGTGTTATGTTTGATCCTTGATAATAAAATACACTCTAAAGATTCATTATTGAAAACACAAAATAGTAAATATCTCAAACATGTTCTATATAAAGACAGTATATTTTCTTGCTTTCATCCACTTCAAGTTTCTCATTAATGTTTAATTAAATACCGCTAAGATAACCTCATATCGGCATACTCTGTGTGTGTGAGTGTGTGTGTGTGTGTGTGAGTGTGTGTGTGTGTGTGTGAGAGAGAGAGAGAGAGAGAGAGAGAGAGAGAGAGAAAGAGAGATTTACTCCTATGAATGTAGTCTAATTTACAAAGTTCTCTATTTATGGGTATGTGTTGTTTCTACTCATTTAGAATTAACCTTAATGGTGTTAGTGCTTACTGAATACATGCATTTCTATATTGGCAATTTTATGATATTTAGGATAAGGGCAAGTGACTAAAGTAATTGGTAAAATGTGGGTAGAATCAACCAATATTAACACAGACCAGATCCTGAAAACTACTCTACAGCTCGATAGCATTCTTCTAGCCTGCCAGAGCCTTGTTCAAATGACATTCTCGAGATGGCAGAATTACAAGATGAAGGAGTCCTACTCCACTACAACTTGAGAAAGACATTGCCACTCTGTTAGTTCCCTGAGAGTCTTTGGTTATCATAGCATTACCTATTAATTCCTGACTAATACAAGCCTATTTATGTCACATTTATATGAATATTTTATGAATAGATTTTTCTCCAGTAGAATTTCAGTTTAATCATTGGCTTGTATTTCTCACAGTCTACAAGACAGAGGAGTATCACACTTACTAATTTATTGCAGTGCCTCAGCCCTGGCTTCTTCTTCTAGCCAAACTGGCCTGGTTTAGTGCCTTCCTATTTACCATCTGGCATTGTCTTTGTCACTGATGAGTAAGTCCTCTTCACTGCTGTGTATGTTAGTGCCTAATTAATTGCTTCCTTTTATATTCTGAAAGTTCATGCAGATTTTTGAGACTTAACAACTACCTGATGAAATATATATATATATATATATATATATATATATATATATATATTTCCACAGCAACACAGATCAGTGCAGTGTCCAGCATGGAGAAGGTACTTGATATATGATGGTGGCCATAATAATTTATACTCATTTCCTATAACAAAATATGCCTCATATATAGCTGAGAGTCAGAAATTAAATGATGATCAGTTGTTGGTGATAACTGTCATGATGCAATAAGTTATGTAACTATGGGATCCTTTAATTTTTCCTTCCACACAACTTTTTGTTAATGAAGTCTTTCTTAGAATGTTGATTAATTAAGAGAGATGAATGCAAACTATATAGAAGAACCCTGAGTTAAAAGTAAGGAAGCATTCCTTTACAACCAGGTAGATTATGCAATGGCATCCAAGAATGATTAGACCACCTAAGGCAAAATTAAAAACTGTGTATATTTCACATCAAATATTCATACCAAGGATCTATACAAAAATGGCACTGCTAACTTACAGCAATGTTGAAATAGCTATATTTAGCCCCTTTGAACAAAAAAATATACAAAGAGCCCATTATTTGCATGTTGTTGGCTCATGAATTCAAAGTGAGTCCATATATAAACCAAGGTATTAAAAAAAATACAAGAGTTGAATTTGAATTTTATGGCCCTGAAAGTCTGCTATATTTCTTTAATGCAACAAATATAAAAAAGAATTTTATTTCTGTTGACAAGGATAGATGCTTCTTATCTTTAAAGACAAGTATCCAATAAACTTTGGTTATTTTCACATTGATTTAACTGATTTTAAATGAAGGAAATGTGTGAAATTGTTCTGGAGAAAAAAATCAAGTTGTCTTGGAAACTTTGAAAGATAAAATGGAAACAAGGTACAGTCATTTTTAAACTACAAGAGCTATGAATTTAAATCAACCTTAAATTTCCACAAACTATTTCAGCAGCAACAAAACTTATTGGGGGACCAAAAAGAAAATTAAGGACACATATGATAAATGCAAAACAATACAGTTCACAAATGGATTTGTATTTATTTAACATATCCAAAAATCTGAATTCACCATTTTGTCATTGACTTGGGACAAGTTTTTCTAGAGCCTCAAGTGAAGAAAAGCAATTTGGGAACAAGGAAACAATACGAAAATTCCCTCTTCTTAGTCAATAGTATTTTTGTTTTGAAAAGTTATTTTAAAAAGTAGCCAAGAGAACACCATGTGACAAAGTTTGGGTGGAGTTTTTTTATTGGGATGGAAGGGAATGGGAAAAAGGAGGGGAGAAAGAGACTGGACTCTGGGGACAAGAGCAGCAGAAGAGAGAGGCAGAGAGACAAAAAGATAGAAAGACAGAGAAGAGAAAGAGAGAGAGAGAGGAAGGGAGGGAGAGAGGGAGGGAAAAGAGAAAAGAAGAGAGAGGGAGAAGGAAAGTCAGGTAATGAAGCAGAGAGAGAAAGAGAAAATGGGAGGTGGGCATGGCCCTTTTAAAAGGGAAAGTGGTGAATGTGCGTAGGTGGTGCTCTTAATGGCTGCATCTAAGACGTTCCTGTCAGAACCCAAAGAACAGGCTTGAATACTAACAATTTTCACATTTATAGTACCTTCACAATTAATTATATGAAAAATATCAGCATCTTAAAATTTCATTTAAAATTTTCACTGATTTTTACTTATACAAAATAATGAATTCACTAAAATATAATTTGTATTGGGCTTTCTTTGGTGGAGAAATCTCAAAAATATTAGTAGTCTTTTTAATGCTTTTAAGGGTCTACTAATTATACTAGAAATGAGTTTTGTCATATTTTTATATGTGTAAGTAATGCATGCCAATCATATTTATCCTATACTACCCATCCATGTTCCCATCCCATTGATACCCTTCTATTCTCAAATAGACCCCTTCCACTTTTGTGTCATTTTACCCACTGAGTATCGTTAGGGTTGTTTACAAAATGGATGAGAGTTTTGTTTTTGTTTGTTTGCTTGCTTTAAAAGCAACATTTACACCTACCCAGTAGTTACACCATTGGAAAAAGAAGGTCTCTGCATTCTCAACTCATTAATCATTATCTGTGTAGAAACCTTTAAGGAGAAGAAGAGCCTTATCCACACCCCCACCCCATATGCCAGAATGCCCACTCCCTAGACAAAGTGTTGATAGACTCAGTCTTGTGGAGATCTAGTGTACATAGTCACAGCTGCTGGGAGTGTAAGAGTACAACAGCCATGCTAGGGTCAGAAATAAACTTCTACCCTATTACCCATTCCTTCCATCAGCTACCACATTCTCTCTGCTTCTTCTTTTGTGTTATTCCCCACAGCCTTAGCGCTGGCATTAGAGATGCTCTTTATGGCTAGGCACTCAACAGCCATTTATTCTCTGTACTTTGATCAGTTATGAATCTCTGCATTTACCAAGGGCCCTAGAAGTTTGTTTCTCAGACCAAATCTTCAAGCACAGGTACTCTGTGGGCATAAATGGTTATTTAAAAAATAATTGGAAAGACATAACATGCCAACTTAGCAAAACAATATCAAAAGCTTTTCTGCTAAGATCTATGCTCTTTCCATATCAGGCTTTTGACTAGGTTTACAGTAGTAGGTGGGAATTTTCTCCTGTGGAGCTAATCTCAAATCGACTCTGAAAGAACATGGATACTCTCATAATAACCTTACCAATTCTTCACTGGGCTCATTGCCTGGCAAATTAATATTGTTACACCCAGGGTCTGTAGCTCAATAAACCTGTTCTCTTGCAGCACCCTGTATAGCACCTTCTGGCATTACACTATGAGGGCTAACCCCCAGAGATGTGTCCATCTAGGTTCCAGGTTGATGTCTGTGTTGATGTTCTGTGACCAAGAAATGTAGGATGCTCAGCAAGTGTTAGCATGTTTTTTGTTTGTTCGTTTGCTTGTTTGTTTTGTTTTGTTTTGTTTTGTTTTTCCCTGAATCCCTACTCTCAGCATTAGCTGTGGAGGAGGTTAGTTGGTCTTGGGGCTAAGCCTTTGAAGGAGAATAATACTGCTAGGAAGCCAGCATGTTTCTTTATAAAGCCTATTAGAAGTAATAGCTGAGTTTATGTGAGAAATCTAGAAATTAAAGCACATTCTTTATTCTTTAACATTTCATTAATTTACAATTGCCAGTGTGTTTTGGGGGCTGATTTCTAGAGCACAACTAGGGGTCAAGAATATTTCTCCTTTATTTGCTTCTCTACTTCAACCATGGTTTCCAGGGATTGCAATCAGGAAGTCAAGCTTGCGCAGGAAATGGTTTTACCCACAGAACTATCTTGCCAGGTTGACTAAAGCACATTCTTTGAGAGAAGCAAGGAAATGTGGTCAATTAAGTATTTGTAGGACAACGTTGGACTCACTGAGAGTCTTAAGGTCTCATCTGGGATTTGTACGTAGTACAGAAACAATACATATGTAAGCATAAGCAAGAATTCTCATGGTGTAATGAACTTACACAGACTGAGCAGTTGTATTTATTTATTAGGAATATATGTATAGACATATATGTATATAACAATAATTAATAAGAAGCACAAATTTGAAAGACAGCAAAGAAAGGTATATGAGTGAGAGTTAAAGGGAGGAAATAGAAAGGGGGAATGATAGAATTATAATCTCCAAAAAAATTTAAAAGAATACTTATGATAGTTACACATAAAATTTCTTTATTAGTGATAAAAAACAACTTTTTAACATTTCTGCTTCTAATGACACATACCTATACTTTATTCTCATTTCTCCTGCCTTTCCTTCCTTATCACATGATAGTCTTTTGAGAGGTCTTCTCGCCTTTGCTACTTTCTATAGAGGATGGGGTGTTCTAAACCATTGCATTCTTAGAACAGCTCACTCAATGATTGCAATCTACAATATATTCATTTGCAGTAAATATGTCAATTTAATATATAAAGTCAATATAAAATTAAAAAGAAATAGCTAGCCCTTTTTCATCAATCACCTCCAGAAAATTTACCTCATACTCATTGTCTTTGTGTTACTTAAACACACCAAAACAGAGAAATCAAAAAAAAAAAAAAAAAGAGTGGAATGTGTTTTGTTACTGACTTTGCTTTTATTCTCCCACTGTAAGCAAATTTGAAATTACTATGAGATATAAAAGATGTGTTTTTGTATGGTTGTTGCTTTAGGATTTGCAAGTTTTAAGGACTAAATTTAGTATGCCAGAGACTATCTATAGTTTCTTAGTGATTGCTGATATACCCATGAGAATTATGGTTATTCTAATTCTTACCAGGCCTATCACTATTACCATCCCATGCCCCTATAGGATAAACTGAATATGTGTTGACCAGCAAGACTGCTTCTCATTATTGCCCTCACGATGTGACTAGACTGGAGCAAGAGAGAACAGTATTTTGGAGTGGATCACTAAGCAAGCAGAGTGTGAAAATGAGCTTTGTGGTTTTTCCCGAGTCATAGCTATTTCTGGTTGAGTGAGGAACTCTGACTAGCTAGAGTCTAAATCTCAGAAATAGGATTGAATGGAAACATGTAAAAGTGCCAGCTCTAAGGAAGTGTGGAAATCATAAGTCTGTATTTCAGACTTATCTGAAAGGTCAAAATGCTATTAATACTGTAACACCAAAAGTGCAGTTAATTAATTGAATGGGAGTCTGAGGACTGAGATGAAAGTAGACATCATGTTGTGAGGATAACAGTAAGGAGTAACTGGAAGTGTGTGTTGGGGGTGGGGCATTAAACTCCAAGAAGCAAATGAGATACTTTAGCTAGAAGAGAAGAGAGCACCTCCTCCCTGAAGATTATTATCCTTGAGTTGGTCCAGCAACATTCAACAGAGTTTGATATGTCACAGTAGCAAGGCCCCAGCCATCTGTGTCAGCTGGTCCTGTCTGTGTACTGAGACTTCATTAGTGTGCAGAGGAGCAAAATATAAAGAACCAAATGTCTCCTGGTTTGCTGTTAGGATTAGTATGCCCTTGTCTTTGAAGTAAAGTTAAAATAACGAATGCAGCTGGGAAGGTTATAGTGTTTTATGCCTTTAGTGCCAGCACTCAGGAGGCAGAGGCTGGCAGATTTCTATGAGTTTGAGGCTAGCATGGTTTATTTAGTGAGTTCCAGGACAGCCAGGGCTACACAGAGAGACCCTGTCTCAATAAGTAAGTAAGTAAATAAGTAAGTAAGTAAGTAAGTAAATAAACAAATAAGGAATGCAAAGTACACCCTATAGAAAAAAGCAGAGGGAGATTGTAGATGTGAAACCATTATCTGACATACAAGTTTAATTATGGTATCTGATCGTACAAGACGCATTTGCACTGAATACTTTTTGGGGACAGTCATAATCTTTCTTTTGTACCAACTATATCTGGCAGAGGACCAAGTATTGAACACCTATCTTTTGTGTGTGTGTGAGTGTGTGTGTTTTCTTTTTTTATTTAAATTTGAAACAAGGTTGTTTTACATGTCAATCACAATCCCTCACCCTCCCATCCTCTCATAATACTCCCACCAAACCTCAGCCCATCCTTGTTCTGCTTCCCAAGAAGGATGAGGCCTTCTACAAGGAGTCTTCAAAGTGTATCATATCATTTGGGGCAGGGCCTAGGCCCTCCCCCATATGTCTAGGCTGAGAAGGTATCCCTATGTCTGGAATGGGCTACTAGGGATAAATACTGATTCATTATTAGAGACCCCATAGACTGCCTAGTCCTTCGAGCTAACATCCAAATTCAGGGAGTCTGAGTTAGTCCTCTGCTGATTTCCTAGCTATCAAACTGGAATATATAAGCTTCCCCTTGTTCAGGTCAGCTGATTCTGTGGGTTTCTCCAGCCTAGTCTCGACCCCTTTGCTCATCACTCCTTCTCTGTAACTGGATTGCAGGAGTTGGGCTAGTGTTTAGCTGTGGGTGTTTGCTTCTGCTTCCATCATCTACTAGATGAAGGTTCTAGGATGGCATATAAGGTAGTCATCAATCTTATTATGGTAGAAGGGCATTAAAGGTAGCCTCTCCACTATTGCTTAGATTGTTAGTTTGGTTCATCCTTGTCAATGTCTGGGCATATCTCTAGTGCCAGATTTTGTAATAGCCAGAACCTGGAAGCAACCTAGTTGCCCCTCAACTGAAGAATGGATGGAGAAAATGTGGAACATTTACACAATGTAGTACTACTCTGTGGAAAAAACACAATGGAATCCTGAAATTCGAAGGGAAATGGATAGAACTAGAAGAAACCATCCTGGGTAAGGTAACCCAGTCACAAAAAGATAAACACAGCATGTACTCACTCATATATGGAATTTAGACATAGAGCAATGGATTACCAGCAATGGATTCACACAGCCAGAAAAGCCAGGAAACAAGGAGGACCCAAAAAGAGGAATCCAAAATAACATTGGTGGAATTGGCCTGAAGAGTTATCACTTTATATAAATGAGAATAAAACATAGAGGGATGGTTGTTTGACCAAATAAGTAGTGAAATGAAGAGACTAGAACTAAGCATATGATGATAAAATAGAGTAAGAAAAAGACAAAGTTGGAAGCAACAAATTGCCTTAGGCAGGATCTATTTTATGGGCCAAATACAAATAAACAATAATAACAGTCCTAAGAGAGACATAAATGGTCCTCTGGAGAAGGGGAGAGGCACAAGAACTCCCAAGCAAATTGGGAGCATGGAGGAAGGGGAAAGGGAGTTAGGAAGGAACAGCAAGTTTGAGACAAGGAAAGAATAAAAGGGGAGAAAAGAGATACCATAATAGAGGGAGCCATTATAGATTGAACACCTATCATAGATGCCCTTCTTTTTTAATAATTATTTGAGAGTGGGTAACAATACAGAAATTAGTTGGTTACATTTTTACTTTGTCTCTCTTTGATGCAATAATCTCATAAATAAAATCCCACACTGCCAGATCCATGTAGCCATTCAAGGAACCACTTGGCCAGAGGCATGCTTTATCATCTCAGTGAACTTCTAACAGTGAAAATGACCATTTTGAGCCCTGGAGTTTCTCTCAGTGTTTTGCACTTTCCATATCAATTACATTTTTATAGCCATATCCACCACACACAAAAAAAAGGGAAAGAACTATAATAGAGTTGAAACTGAAGAGCAATTTGTTTGTATCTGCTCCATGACTTATGTACCCATTTGCCTGCCTTCCATCCTTCTTCATGAGCTAATATTACCTTTCCTGATCCACCTTCTAAATGTCATATGGTACCCATGCTTTCATCTGTTTATACACAAGTATACATTATAGGCTAGAATATGCATATTAGGGAGGACAATTTTTTTTCTGAGTTTGGGTGACCTTTATTAATATATATTAGAAATGCATCCATTTTCTTGATTTAATTTTTCTTTATAGCTAAATAATATTCTATTTCATATATACACTATATTTATTACTCATTCATCTGTTAGTAGACATCTAGGTGTTTTTCACTTCCTTGTTGTTATTAGAGAAGAAATAAACATGGATGTGTAAGAATTTTTGCTGTGCTGGAGAATAAACACAGCATTTTAGATATGCTAGCCAAATGCTCTCCCAAATGAGCTAGATATGCACCATAAATTTTTTATATTTTGGGTATACATAAGAGTATAGCAGGAGAGAGACAATGTATATATGATTTGAAATACGCATACACTTTAAAAATAGGAAACACTGTAATACAAGTTCAGTTTTTCAGGATAAAAATTTAAAACACAAAGAATGTTTAAAATTATAAATTGCATTGTGCATTTTATGCACTGCGCTCACTTATTACTGAGATAGTTTTCTTAATTTATAGACATAAAATGTGCATTCCTCTCTAAGATTGCTCAGGTTTATAGTGACAATGAAATCAAACCCAGAAGGTAATTTCTTAGGTCTTGAATTGTCATTGAAGTAGTCTCAGGATCAACAAGCTTTTAGTGATTTTTAAATTTAAATTTGTGTTAAGGAATCCATGGGTGTTCTTGTGAAATAATATAGAATTTATAGCAATATAATAAATACAGAATATACAAGAGACAACCTGGGTCCTAAGTCTTACTTATTCCTGGTGTAACTTTAGACAAAACATTCATCAATACTTATAAACCAAAGACAACTTTATAGAGTGAAAATATATTATGAGGCTCTAAGACATATGGTGCATGAAGATTTCAATTGCAATGTCTGGTGCACAGTAGGACTCATAATGTCAGTACTTATTTACTTTTGTTAACATGTAATAGCTTAATGTTTATTTTAATGTAAATGAAGCAAGCCAAGCTTTGTTAATTATTTAGTTATCAGGCGTCTCTATTTAATAATTCCCCTGTAGTCATATTTTCCTTCTTCACAACATTTAGTTTAATATGTAACATTTTGTAATTTTTGTAGTTTGTATTCTAGATTGATTGCTTTATATCCCATATTACTTATTGTCCTTCAGAGTAATTGCAGTTTAAAACTTTTTCTACTAACTCTACCTTAGTCTCTCCTCCTGAAATGAAACACCATCTGGACCATGTCTATATTTGTCTTAAGAGAGGGAACAGATTGAACAGTTTAAAAAACTCATAAATTCAAAACAGATAATCAATTTGGACAGAGTAATTGTTCTTCTGGGTGTTAAGGGTAACCTAAATTCACTTGTGAAAGATTCATTCATTATTTCTAACCCAGAGTTTCATCATAAAAGTGAACTAATAAGAAGACAGATATACCCTGATGCTTACAGGGATGTATTTCCCACAGTCCACAGAATTCATGGTGACATGGCCTGTATGGGTTTCCAGAACAAGGGCTGATTAAATTGGACACAAAAAATAACTTAAAAGATCAAGAGAGTTTCTGAACTATCGATTCACCAAATATTTAATTTGCTTTATTGTTATGGTTTGGATAAATGTTCCCCAAAAGACCTATGTGCTTAATGTGTTTTTTCATTCCATGGTGTTACTGAGAAGTAAGTGGTGGAACTTTCAGAGACTGAAGTTAGTGTGAAGTTTTCCAGGCTTTGTAGTATTTTCCTGGAGCAGTATATTGAGACCCCAGCCTCTTCTCTTCCTGTGACTAGTATACATTTTCATCAATGAAGTTAATGAGCTTCCTTTAAATTTTGTTCATACCATAATATTTTGCACTGACCTAAAAGTGATGGACCAACCTCGATGGATTTAAATTTACCAAGCTAAAACTCTAAATAAGCTTGTTTGGGGTATTTTGTTGTAGAAAGAAGAGCCTGACAAACAAGTCCACTCTATAGAGGAAGAGAGCACAATGCTGTCACAATCACAAGAGATATGTTTCTTAACATAGAACTCTACAAATAGCTAAAGTGCAAATAAAATATGAGACCAGCTTAAATTTCATGAGACTCTGTTATGAGTAGGTTTCCCCTGCCCTCTGGCCTGGGCCCACCACCATGCTTGCCCCAAATAACACACAGAGACCCTGTATTAGTTATAATTCTGTTGGCCAGTTACTTGTTTCATATCGGCTAGCTCTCTCTTAAGTATTAACCCATTTCTATTAATCTAAGTCTTTCCACGTGGTCTCATCTTACCAGAGAGTGGGCCCAGACCTCTGTTCTCCAGTCTCTACATGCTGATTCCTCCTTACTACCACCTCGAATCCTCCTTGTCTCCTAGTCCTGCCTATCTTGCTTTCCTATTGGCCAACAGTGTTTTATTCATTAACCAGTATGAGAAACATATACAGAATGACCTCTCCCATCATCTCCTCTTTTCTGTCTAAATAAAAAGAAGGGTTTTAACCTCAACATAGCAAAATATATCACACAACAGTTATCAAATAAGAATCACAGTTAAAAATATTTAGTTCATTAACATTTAGTAAGATTTAAGAAAATATTCCATCATTTATTCTATCTTTGTGTGTCTAAAGTCTATGTAACTTATCTTTAATCCTAATTAAGGAAAACTGTAGCCATACTATTTGTAGACTCAGTATAGGAGTAACTCAGAAAGAGGCAGCCAGAGATGTAAGAAAATCATGGAAGAAGTTATGATGGAGGGCCTCCAAAATAGCATTGGTGGAAGTAGCCTGAAGAGTAATCAATTTATATAAATGAGAATAAAACATAGAGGGATGGTGGTTTGACCAAAAACTAGTGAAATGAAGAGACTAGAACTAAGCATATGATGATAAAATAGAGCAAGAAAAAGACAAAGCTGGAAGCAACAAATTGCCTTAGACAGGCTCTATTTTATGGGCCAAATACAAATAAACAATACTAACAGTACACATGTGGATTTTTCCATAAACTTTAAGATGTGTATCTTGTGTGTTGAATAACCTATTTGATCTTACTATGAGAAATATTGCTTTCTAAATGGTTTAAAACTCATAGTGTTAGATTGGCAGAGAAAAAATAAAGAATTTTAACATATTCTCTGACTGTGACTGGATAATCTCAACAGAATAAAAATAATGTAAAGCCCATTTTGGTTTTCAACTTTATATATAACTTACAACAAAATAAGACATTGTTATGGTTGCATAAAAAGTTTAAACACATACAGAAGTATGAGTTTAGTTGTGATAAATGAAGCTATTGAAAGAAAACTATTGGGTATTTTTGATAATTAAAAAGAATGGAATTGTGGAAGCCCATTGAAAGCTGATGACACAAATAGATCTCTAAGAAATTGTAGCTGCACACTTTTTGGAGAGAAGGACTCAAATGGTAGATATATCTCAATTGTGACATTTAGAAATAGATGATTTCAATACTTGTCATATACATAAGGAAGTAAATAGATTCTAAAATTGCTGAATCAAAACTTGGATGTGTATGCAATACGCAGGTTCATCAGTCACCTAGGAAAGGAGTGGAGGCAATTCCCAGAGGAGAATCAGGAATTAAAGAAGAGAAGGGTATGCCAGGGGATTCTAAGTGGTCCAGACCATGTGTAGGAGAATGAATATAATATTTATCTGCACCTATTGCTTGAGAAAAAGAGAAACAATGTAAAAGAGGCCTCAAATTGCCTAAGGCATTGTTCTACAATGATGGAAACAGGCTTTCCTTTGCTTATTCCCTCATGTATTTTGTCTCTGTCACATATAACTATGTTGAGTGTTAGTTTAATCAGAAGTGATTAATAACAAATATGTCCCAATTTACTGAGCTTCTTCATAGACTTTTTAAATAGGAACCTCAAAATAATGAGGTATATAGGTCATTATATTTTTGATTCAGTAAAATTTGTTGAGAAACTATGTGTTAATTTTTACTTGGAACACCCAAACCATATCCGACTTGTATTGTTCGGTCATTTAGACATTATGCACCAAGCACTCTTCTGGGCCCAGGAATAACAACAGAGACCTGATTCTCTTAGATTTACAGCTTACTAATTTTCCAAAGAAGACAATACCTTCCAGTCACTGTTTATTGATGATTATAGATAGTACTCTAGCATGTATCAAAGGAAATGTGTAGATGTTTGCATAGTATAAAAAAGACACTTTGATTGAGTCCTGTGGAATGCTGATTTCGGAAGGTATGCATTAGTGTACTGAAAGTGAGTGGATTACTACAATCTCTAGAGCAAGTGTTGTAGATATGGCTCAGTGAGTGAGGATACGTCCTGCACAACTATGAGGGTCTAAGTTCCTGTCATAACACTCACATGAGAAAGCCAGGTGTGCCCACATATGCCTGTAACTCCAGTGGTGTGGGGGAGTTGGAAACAAGAAGATGGTCTCTGGACTTCCTGGCCCCCAACAGTGACCAGATTCAGTGACAGACCTTGTCTCAAAGGGATAAGGCAGAAAGTGACAAAGAAGGACACCCAACATCCTCTTATCGTCTTGATTTGTATTCACCCAGACATGTGCACGCACCACTTGAATGTATGCATACACACACACACACACACACACACACACACACACACACTTCTAAAGTCAGAATTTAATGAATGATAACAAAGTCCTTTTCCCTAGTCATGTCATCATTGAAATAATATTTCTCTTGGGCTGCAATCTGTGGCCACCTATGGGAATAAAGTCAGAAGTACACATCTTTTGAGTTTAAAGAGATGACATAAGCTTTTGGAACCTTCCATGACTTGGGGTTCCAAGTAAGAGCCAGGTATCTGTGACTTGAACACAATTTACATGTGATAGGAAGCATGTCACACAAATGATTAGAGGAAACCTTGATTAGGCTACACTGTGATAATATTGAGTTTGTAGGTAAATTAAGAGTTACATCTTTGAATAGTTGTTCTTTAAATATCTGTGGTGTTATATCCTGCCATCTACCTTTCCAAGAACCTCCAAATATAAATTTCACTTTACTTATCTACCCTCTGCACCTGGCACATGGAAACAGATGGGAGAACCTGAAATCTCAATTATAACTGCTTCTAAATGTATGTATCTTCAACTACTGTTTGAAAGCATTTGAGTCAGAATGACTGTACAAATGCTCTGCCATCTGGTGGCTGTTAGAGTCATTACAATTCAGATAGTAGTAAAAGCATCACTTTCAATGGAACTGCATGTATGTTCACCTTATTTAAAGTAGTTACTGGGTCTACAATAAATGATGGCCAGGACTTAGCTTTCTAATATGCTTGAAAACGCATGGCCACAATTCCATTGGTTGTAATCCTTTAGCCTGTCATGAAATGTCTTCCAAATTTTAGAGGAGTCACAAAGGCCAGCAGTTTAGTATATGAGTCCTTCCTACTTCTTGTCCTGCAGAACTTAGTTTTAGACCATAGGCAACTCTGGTTTAACTTTTCACATCTGATGATCCAAAAACTTGATGTTGTTTAAAAAATTGCTATTTTCCTCATATAAACCTGAAAATCTCTCTTTGAATGTTCTACATTTACTACATAATCATCAAATATATAACTCAGAAAATAAAACTTTTATTCAGTTTTTACCATACTCAGTTTTCCAAGGATCCAATCAGTCTCATAGATCACTAGAATAGAAAGTGAAGCTCATTGCAAGGAAAGATGCACCCCCAACCTCCAAAGGTTGAGAGAATGGTGTGTGTGTGTGTGTGTGTGTGTGTGTGTGTGTGTGTGTGTGTTTGTGTTTGTGTGTGTGTGTGGCCTGTGCCTGTGTGTGTATGTGTCTCTTTGTGTGTCTTTCTCCATGTGTATGTATGTTTGTGTGACCAAAGGTACTAGGCTCTTTTTGGGTGAAGTACTTATACTACCCACAGTCTTTATCACTTAGCCCTGAAATTCATAACATGTCTGCCTCTTCAAAGCCAAGATAAGATCCTTTCTTTTATCAGAGTGTGGTGGTGCACTTTTTTAATTCAAATAATTGAGAGGCAGAGGCAGGCAGATTTCTGTGTTAGAAGCCAGATTAATATGTTCCAGGTCAGCCAAAGAAGTCTAGAGGGAACCCGGTGAAACATTAAATAACAAAAGATGCTCAAGTATTTTTATTTATTTACTTACTTATTTATTTTTGAGAGAGGGTGTCACTAGCTAGCCTTGGATTGCTTGAAACTTGCTATGGAAAACCATGCTGCTCTTGAACTTATAGAGATCCACATGCCTCTGCCCTCCTGGTGCTGGTATTAAAGTCCTGCACTACTACATCTGGCTTGATCACCAGTATTTTGAGAGAAATTCTTGCATAATCTCAGGTGGTCATAGGCATGTCATGTCATCACCCTTATCATTTAGTATAACTAATTATAAAAGCAACATCCTATAATGTTTGCCATGATTATTTCTCATCCCTACTCATTCCATGCCAGCCCAGTTGTATAAAGATGCAAAATCCTGGGAACACTGGAGCTTTTCCTAGCTTGGGTCTGTCAGAGATGGAGCAATACTTTCTGGAAAGTTGTGGAAGTCCTCCCAGGGGAGTGATATTGTGATAAGCCATCATAATAGGAAAATTAAGCTGAAAGAATAGTTTTGCTGAAATGTAGAAAAATAAGAAAGATTGTGCCAGTGTGTCAAAAGGCTGTGTGTGTGTGTGTGTGTTTGGGGGGGGTATTCATAAGAGTATAAGGGAAAGTAGATGAAAACCTGGTAGGAAGAGCTGTGGTCAGAGTTGTATGGTGTGGCTGCTGTTATATGCATAGCAGCATGGAGGGCAGATACAAGAAAGCTAAGAGAAGAGGAAGTCAAATGATAAATGATGAATACTGTGTGGGTTCCCAGCATTAGGGCTGTTGCGGGTTACCTACTTGGACACCCCTTGGGGGAGGTGGGTGCTCTAGAGATGCAGCACCAACAACTCAGGCACTGGGCACCAGGTGACTGCAGCTTGGGTAGGCTGGCCAAAGTTTCTCCTACATATGGGAACCTAGTGTCAGCCAATGGATCATCTGGTTATAAATGGTATTTAGAAAATACAGTCGCAGTATATGGTGTCAGTCATATGGTCAGCCATGAGGTCATGAGACAGACATGGTGGGTACTGAACCTGCCTTAAAGCCAGTAGACTTCTGACATGTAAAACGATTTTAATTTTTAATGATGCAATTTCAAAATAAACTAAAAACAACCAAGATTTTATTTTATTAGTGATATAATGGCAGAGTGCACTTAAAGACTTAAGCATCTATGACTAGGCAAAGCATCTCTTTCTTCAGTGAGTTTCCTCATCTATAGCAGATGCATATCTTGCAATAATAGCATTACTCCTACTGTGAGTGAGTAGACAAGATCCAGAAGCTTCCAAACCATCTCACATTGTGTCTCATTCCACAGAAATCTCTTAATTACTTTCTACCTCAGTCTGATTTTAAAATAATACTGTTATCACGGAGAATTACGTTATCACAAATTAATAAAGGTTGTGTGTTGAAACCAGACTGAGCAGACCTTAGTGGAAATGGTCCTGTTAGTAGAGGCTATAGCTATCTCCTAGACGGTGTCACAAGATGAGGAAAACCCAGTGGTTTACACACATTTGTCTAAACACTGAGAAAGGAGTAACTTGAAGATAGAGAACTGGCTTTATTGCAGACATCCATGTAATGACCAAATTCTTGATTAGGGGGTAACCTGCTTTCTCACAGGAAGGCTGACTTGTGGAAGGCTATTCTGTTCCATGGCAACAGCACATCTAGCCATCAAAGTGGCTATTTTCCTGCATTGTGTCTCTCCAGCATCTCTTTTTCTCTTCCTGATTGCACTTCATTTTCCTCTGGGGATTCCATCTCTCCAAAATCAAGTAATTTTGATATGACCATCAGTTAAAGCACATGCCCTCACGCTCTGAAGTTAACAGGATGCCAGAAGCTGGAGCCTGCCCCTCCTTCCAGATGCATCCCACTTGTAAGGAGGCCAGCCACACAATCTGGCTTCAGCGGGAGCTAATCATGCAGGCAGCTGTGGCTCTGTCCACTTCTGCTGCTTTTTTAGCCTATAAGTTTTCAAGAAGCTTCCATTGTTGATGTATCTTCCTGATTAAGCACATCAGAGTTGGTTGTTTATAATCCAGGATGGGGGAAGTGGGGGTGGGGTGAGGGATGATTTACTGTTTTATTAGCATTTTAGAAGGGAGGAGGCATGGGGTTTACTGAGTTTCTGCCAGCTGTCAGTCTATTTGATGTTTTACACATTTTATCATTGATAAATTGTCCTGAAGTATAAACTTATCTTTACATTAATGGATTCACCCTTATCAACAAATCTAATACTAAATGTGATTCACATTTCTACGATAAAGTCAACTCGGACAGGATGAATTTATATACGAAAATGTAGTTATCTTTTTGTAGCTATATTCACATGGTGAGATTCTGATTTTTTTTTCTTTTTTTGTAGTTTTGAGTATAGCAAAAATTGCCTGGTCTTTCTTATGTTCATTATGTTAATCTTTTTTGTATTATTTTCAAGAAGGATTCTGGAATTTGAGACTTTCTAATTTAAAAAAAGAGTTAATTGTTTTAAGTGTATGGTTGTTTCACTTGCATATACATATACAGCTGTGCTCTATGTGAGTGCCTTAAGCCTGTAGAGTGTCAGACCTGGATCGTTTTGATATGCTATGTGGGTGCTGGGAATTGAAGCCAGGTCCTCTTCAAGAGCAGCCAATGCTCTTAACTTCTGAGCTATCTATCCCTCTAGAGCCTTTTTCTACTTCCTGGAGGATGAAACTTAAATACAAAACCATCTTTTTGCAGGATTTTTAAAAATTTTTCAAGTTATATATCATAGTTTTGAAATTCTTTCAAACTTATTTCTTCTTCAGACAAACTTTATAAGAATTGAACAGTGATATTTATTCTTGATCACTTTCTTATACTTGAGAGATCTTTGTAAAATTTTGCTGATTATGTCATGTAAAACACTGTTAGGTTTTGTCAATAGCTTCCATCATTTATTTTTTCCATTATGTAACTTGTTCTGTTTTGTGTTTCTGTCATTTCCTTAATTTTACTTTGTTGTCTGCATTTCTTATCCTCCCCTCTTAATTTGGATATTTGGCTATTAGTTTTTTAGAGTTCTCCATTAGTAATCTGAACAAAGTTTTGAAGTTTCTCCTTTTATCTACTTTAGTAATACTTCAGCATATTCCATTCTCATTGTGTCTCCCAATTACATTTTGATGGTTTATAAGTAGTTTTTCTTTTCTATCAGGTTGTTTTTAAGGCTTCTTTTTTAAGTGCTATTTTCTGTGCCTTTAAATCAGTGAGCCTAGTTTGCTCTATGAAGTCTTAGTATTTTTATGAAATCTATGTATTATTTAATTTTTATTTTAATAAAATATTAATTTTAATTCTGAAAACTTACAGCCAACCTTTGTTGGAAATCTATGACTCTCCTTATTTTCTCTTCCAACATGTCTTTTATTTTTTGACATTTTTATAAAATTATACCCATAAAGTTTCACCAGCCTGACTGATGAAACATGAGTTGAGATAGGACCACAACAAAAGACATGGTAAATTGGATGGAGGAAGGAACAAGAACTATTGGCAACTAAGGGTGTTGAAAGCAGGAGAAATAGACCTTAATCTCTTTTATTGGAACTCTAGGGACAGGTATACTGCCAGGTTTGTTTTGAGTAGGCATTCTGGATCTTCTCTATGTGAAATGTCCCAATAAGGGAAGTGGGGCCTGAATATCAGATAATATCCCTTCCTAACAACTGTGTCACTTGTCCAATAGATCTGTCTGTCATCTCATCTTCTCATAGATGTTCTCTGTGCTCGTCCCTTTCTCTCTGTTCCCTACTTCTTCATATGTTTGTATATAACTTCCCTTCTTTAAAAAGTACACTATACTATTCTGCAGGGAAAATTTCCAAGGCATTTTCTATTCCCCATTATTCAGGTCAGTTAGATCTACTCTGTTATATACTCATTTTATAAGATTTATTTATTGTTAATATGTGTGTATATGAATTTATATGTGAGACATGCGTCAAGGAGCCCTAGATAACCTTGAACTGGAGTTGTGGGGCTTGTGAGCTGCTCTGTGAGTTCTGGACTCCAACTCTATGTAATCAGTAAGAATAGTTTCTAGGAATTGTATTTTGCCCTTTGTTTTGATCTGCTCTGACTATTTAGTCTTCAGCTTTTACCTTGTGTTTTTGGTTTTTCTCTTATAGGTCTTTGATCATAGCTTAAACAAGTTACTGTATCTTATTTAGCCTGAAGTTTGAAGTGTTTTGTGTTTCAGTCTGCTCTCTGTACTGACTTTGAAGCATAACAATGGATTTTCCTGAAGTTTTTATGGCTGAATTTTAATTTTTTTTTCAGCTCTATGGTTGCCAAACATGGGCCAAAGGCTAATTTTCTACAGAAAAAAAAAATTGTTTTCTTTTTCTAAATACCTAGAAACCATATGAAATTATATTCTGATGTCACTGCTGTTTTGGCCAAAATAAAATGTAAATTTGAGTACCAGTCTTCAAAAACAAATCTGTAGAAAAGAGGTGGTTGTGGTTTTTGTGGGAAGATCCCTACCCGCAACACTCCTGTCATTTATGTGAAAGCTAAAAACATTTATAAAAACCCTTCCCATTTTTCCTTTGTGATTTATCAGTGTACTTGGATAGCTCATAACAGAGACCAAGGACTGTAGGGTTTTACAAAGAGAAATAATATTCACATAGTTCTGGAAAGTGGGAAGTCTAAGTTCAGAGAGTGGTAAGGTCAGAGAGTAGAAATCCAAGGTCAGAGAGTGGGAAGTCCAGAGTCAGAAAGTGGGAAGTCCAAGGTCAGAGAGTGGAAAGGCCAAACTCAGAGAGTGGGAAGTCCAGAGTCAGAAAGTGGGAAGTCTAAGGTCAGACAGTGGAAAGTCCAGAGTCAGAGTGGAAAGTACAAGGTCAGAGTTTCAATGAGATCAGTTCCTAGTGAAGGGTTTCTTTCTGCCCATGTGTGACTACCTATCAACATGTCCTCATATGACCCTTCCTTCATAATTACAGAGTGAGTGGGATTAAGAACTAGGAGATCAGAGCATAAGGCAACAGTAGAAGGAGGGAGCTAAGAAAGGGAGAAAGAAAGTGTGGAAAGAAATTCCTTTTAGACCTCCGATAAATTCCTATAGTTTCTCTTCAGACTACTTATACATAAGAATGTGTATATTTTGACTTATGTTCTATATTGCAAATGTATTTAACATATGAGGTTTTGGAATTTAGTGATACACAAAAATAGATAAAACAATATAGAGGATAACTAATTTACGTGTCTATTTCTATAGATTAAGCAATGTTTTGCATCTTTCCCCTGCCTTTAATATTGTGCTACAATACTTTAAAGCTATAAGAAAAATACCTTTGGCCTCCTTATGACACTGATGTAAGTGTCTGTGATAATAAAGTTATTTTCTCTATAATCATTTAGAAATTTATCAATGTTTTAGTGTCATCTAATTCTAGTCCGTATCAAAATGTATATTATGTTTTCTAAAATATCATTCTAGAGTTAGCATCTTCAAACGTGGCAAGTTTCACATTTATTATTGTGTTTCCTTTTGATTTCTCTTCATCTAAAATGGCCCTTTCTAAATTTAATGATTTCAATGAGTCATTGACAACTGAGTCAACTGTCTTACATAATGGCTTCTGACCGTACACATAATATTTCCAAATTCTCTTTATTGCTTGTTAACTAAAAAACAGATTTTTTGACTTTTTAATATTTGATTTCAATGATTCATACATGGTATACATTATTCATATTTCATTGTCAAAAGATGTATATGGCTGATAATTGTAAATTCGGTAATACTGAGTATAATTTGTGGTCTAGATTTTGATACCCTAAACTACCCCTTGTAAATTTCCCCTTAATCTTTTTTTCTTTTAACATTTACAAATGATTTTTTTTTAATTTTTCTTATTTTACATATCAGTCCCAGTTCCCTCTCCCTCCCTCCTCCCCTCCCTTCCTCCTACCCTCCCATGCCCCTGACCACCGTCCCATCCCATTCTGCCCCACCCACACTCCACATGTAGGGTGATGCCAGATGCAGAGAAGGAGGACAAGACCAGGCTACAGAAACCCACAGAGACAAATGACCTGAACAAGGAGGAGCTAATGGGCCCCCAGACTGATAGCTGAGAATCCATCATTGGACTGACTCAGACCCCCTGAACATGGGTCTCAGTTAGAAGGCCTGGGCAGTTTAAGTGACCTCTTACAGTAGATCCAGGATGTATCCCTGGTGCACAAAAGGACTTTGGGAGCACATTCCCCATGGAGGGACATTCCTTTAACCTAGAGGTAGGAGGGAGGGTCTAGTCTCTACTCCAAATGACTTGACAGATTTAGATGACCCCTCCTGGAAGGCATCATGACTAACTTACCTACCATCATAGAACCCTCATCTAGTAGCTGATGGAAACAGAAGCAGATCCTCTTAATCTTATCACTTTAACAGTTTTACATTCTACCACTGAGTGCTTGTTGCCTGTTTGAAGATACTTTTTCCAAGAGTTTGTTTACTGTGTGATTTTCTAATTTTATCCTTTGCATTTAGTAGATGGAAATATTCTGAAAATATTTTCTTTAGCCCTTCATGTTCTTAAGTTGCACTGATTTCCATTACATACAAAAAGGAACAGACACTTGTTTATTACTTTCATTTTCCACATTATTTACTTGTTTATTTGTTTGTTTGTTTACTTTACAACCAAACCATGGTTTCCCCCCCTCTCCTCAAAGTGACTCCCCCTCTTCCTCCTACACCCCTCCCATCAATTCTTCCCTTTGTTCCTATTTGGAGACTAGCAGACCTCCCATGGAAGTCAACCAAACATGGCATATCAAGTTGAAGGCTGGAGGAAGCAACCCAATATGAGAAAAAGGGTTCCAAGAGTGAGAACAAGAGTCAGAGACAACCCCTGCTTTCACTGTTAGTTATTTAGCTTGGTTTTCTTGAGGGACTCCTATCACATATATGCAGAGGGCCTAGTTCAGGCTCCTTGGCTGTCACTTCACTGTCTGTGAGACTCTGTGAGTCCAGGTTAATTGATTCTGTAGGTTTTACTTTGTAAATAACACTAATGATGCTAAGTGGTTGAAGCTGTAATTGCCTTTGTTATTGAAGTGAAATATATTTTGTTTTGTTTTGTGTCTGGAGTATTATAATGGGAAGTTTCAAGTTATTTTTAAAAGAGAAAGGATATAAGTAAAGCCATTAAGAGCATTAGTAAAGTTGCTGCATTTCTGTTTAGTATTTCTTGAGTTCATGAAAAGTTTGTCATGGGCTATTGTAGAATACAAACAAGCAAAGG
This sequence comes from Phodopus roborovskii, assembly GCF_943737965.1. NCBI lineage: Eukaryota > Metazoa > Chordata > Mammalia > Rodentia > Cricetidae > Phodopus > Phodopus roborovskii. The sequence continues at coordinate 3,844,474 of NW_026126480.1, forward strand.
TAATTCTTAATTTGATAAAATCAAAAATAGAGTTTCTGTATGTTTTAGCTCCCATTCTATGCATTGCTAATACAAATAATTTTTCAGTTCTCTGTTTATCATTTTAAAACAATATGGTTTCTATGCTTCAATAATAATTTTTCAAAAATGTGTTCCTAATTTTTGTTCATCTCATCTCAGCATGGTATCACACATTTTTAATCCCAGCACTTGGGAGGCAGAAACAGACAGATCTCTATGTATTTAAAGTCTGTCTGGTCTATAGGGTGAGTTCTAGAACTACTAGAGCTATGTAGAGAGACTCAGACTCAAAAAAACAAAGATTTTATCTATGTCCCATCCATAGAATTTGATTTTAAATTAACTTAAAATCTCTTCTACTTAACAAAAGGCTAGTATAGAAATAAAACATAATTTAAATGGTTATCTGTATTTTAAGACATAACAGAGTCGAGAGAGAGAGAGAGACAGAGAGAGAGGAGTTTAAATACCGTAGAAGGTAATTTAGCCTCCAAACAGAAGATTGATTGATGGGAGTTTAAACAAACACAAATTTAGTGCTGTGTCCAAACATTGAATAATAGGGCTATTTTTCTCCCTGACTTTCTATTATTTCAATATCTTATTATGTGAAGAAAATAAAGACAAAGTACAAAAACTTATTTAAAAGGCAAATGAGAAGGTTTACATGAAATAGAATTTAAAAAAATGGAAAATGGTCAAAGCAAGTCACTGTACAAGACTTAATTAACTAGGTCACACCCAAATAAACTATCTGCATTAATGTGATAAACCACCAGGGAAAGATGTATTCTACTTATAATGCATATATGATAATCTGTAATAAAGATCAGGAACCTAATGGAAAGAAAATTTTATTTTATAAAAGAGAAACTAAAATATAGAGACACTAGTTTTACATAGTAAGGATCTGGCCCCTATAACTTTCATTATGGGTATTTAATCTCTTAATAGAAATGTATTTTATTAGCTGTTCCAAAGGTAACCTTGTGTGTAAATATTTAATAGGCTAAAATCTTGTGATAAATATTCAACATTCAAATCACACACATCAGAAAAGTATACACAAAAAGATTCCTAATTTTAAATATTTTACTGAACAATTATTTAGATGTTTGTATAAGATAAATAAAGTATAAAAGCAAAGTAAAAATATTTATTGTAAATTGACAGTATGTCACACCAGGCAGCCAAGGAACACTGTCATCTCCTATTGTGTATATGCTATTTTTAAGTGATCAGAAACAGCTTGATAATTACTGCAGTGATTCACTTATTATCTCAGTAAACACATCAGATAACATAGCATGTACCAAATATATGTTCAAGCACCGACAGGGCAAAAAATTAGTAAAGAATTATGTACCAGGACAGCAGGAGGTGACAGTGACAAGTTCTGAAGTGGAATATGAGAAATGTGCTGTGGGTGGGTGACTTGAAAAGAATGAGAATTCTTTTGTCTGGGATACATCTTTTAGAGAATTTCTTTCAATGATGACACTTTAGATTTGGGTATTGAGGACTGAATACAATGCTTCCAACTAAAGAAACATTGAAAGTACATGAAACATAAAACCAGAAAACCAGCCCATTTGTAAAGCTAAGCAGTTTAAAACAGCACATGGCATTCAGGAAGCAGAGCATGGTTCTCTGAAATTGAAGTAGAGATGTATGAGCATGAATGTCACATGACTCTGTATGACACTGCTTGAAGACTGGGCAGAATGAGAGCTGAAAAAAAAAATGGGCTTTTAAACTCCAGGTGTCCAGCCAAACTGTTGTGTAATTTAAGAAGTCACAGGTTCATTAGGGGCAGGAGATCATTGTAGTTAAAGTGTGAGTTTGAAAGAAATTTTCAGTTGATGGAATATGACTCACAGTAATAAGAGAATGCACAGTAATAAGAGAATGCAGGCTCTCTGAGCAGAGGAGCACTTGAACATTGAAAATGATAGAAAATGTTCAAGAATTATTTTGAAGAGACTAACTGAGTCAAACACATCATCAGTATCAAGTGAAGAGGAGTAGTTCATAGAGCTATTCTGAAGGAAGTTTCCAGAGCTTGGTTTCAGGTATGTAGATGTTTTATAAAATGAAGATAGCACTAGAAGAACATTGAAAGATGAAGGCTACAGCTGTTTTGTATCTCCACAAGGATCTATCTCTGCCTTACATTGCTGGGATTATAAACACAACTTACGATGCCCAATTTTTCTTTATGTGGGCACTGGGTATCAAACTACACACACACACATACAAACACACACACACACACACTTACACACACACACACAAACACACACACACATACACAACTTTATGTATCTTGCTTTTTTCCTAATAGGGAAAATTAATATTTAATTTTGAACAATATGGCTGAGGACATCCATAGTCATCTAGATCTTAAATATGTTCCACAAGTTCATTCTACAACTGATAATAGTTCACATTAATGCTTCAATTACTTTCAATTTTCTCTTTCTCTAGGTCTGTCTTCCATTCAACTATTTTCTAAAGTATATACTACATAATGTCTTTACTCATTATTAAGGTCATTATTCAAATGTACCAATCACTCACGTGACTTCATCATTTTACTCCGATTGGATTGTAGAATATTTAGAAAAAAACAAAAACAAAAACAAAAGTGTTCTGCAAAAGGTAATTTGATAAATGAATGTGAGAGAGTTAATGCTATTGGAAGTACTGAGTTGGAAACATAGGTGGAAAGTATGGCATAAACAATGACCACAAAGGGCAACAATGGTGGGAATCATTCAGCATTGTGGACTTTAACTCAAGGCAAGCTCAATACTGAAGAGATTTCTATGTATTAATGAGAAAAATTTCTAATATGAACTGCTAATGGAACGTGTTTTGTGTGCCTCTGACTTTCTCTAGAGAAATGTGTATTTGTACAGTGTTAAACAGAATAGTTTTAAATCAGAAGCATGGAGTATGGTTTCACTGGTGCCATCTGGAAAGAATCAATTCTTCACCTATAATGTTTCTAAGGCACCGCAAATTGGAACAGTGCAAAAATAGCTCATGGGAAGTTAAAGCTATAATTTATTTTTTGATTTCCATGATTTTGGATCTGCTATAGGGTGAAAATCTTGATAGATAATTTATGTGTTCTTTCTTTTTATTAAATACAAATTTCATGTAGTGCCAAACCATCACAGATCTTGTAAGTACATGTGCCTTTTCAAGAAGTCCAATTCTTTACTATGCATATTTAGAATTTGCATGTGTACTACAGCATAATTAGTTTATAAAATATAAAACAACACTGAATTTGTTGTTTTATTAATATGAAGCTGTGTGTTTTCTGAATTTTGAAAATTATAATTAAACTGAATAATGAATATAGTGATTATCAAACACTACTTTAATGCAACCACTTTGTAATATGAATTTAAATGTAACTCATTATTTTTTCCTTTTATTTCCTGTCTAAATTTGCATTCTTTACACAAATTAGCTCCTAAAATCCTTGAAGGTAAATCGCAAAAGTCTTCTGTTTAATAGGTAAAGCTGAAAATAAGCCTTTCTTATAGAACCCTAAAGTAAAGCCATTTTGATATTATAATGTTTCAAAATGATGGCTTTTCCAGCCAAGTGGGTTTCCTTTTTTCACTGTAGAGAAAAATTTAGCAGAGAAGAAATTAAATAAACCCATATCCTGTATCATTGAAGAGAAAATATTTTCTTGTTTAGAATATAATTTACCAAGTGGTACTTTTACTACAGACAATCATGGCATTTTTATTGAGTTTATTTGTTAATTTGTATCTGTGCATGTGCCACACAGAGGATTTTTTATCCAAATCCGGTCTCTTCTTCCAATGTTGGGGTCCCAAGGATCAAACTCAGGTCAGCAGGGCTGAAAGCAGGCTTTTTCACCTACTAAATCAGGTTGCTGCTTCCAAAAACATTTGTGTTAGACAAATGGTTCAGCTTACTATGAGAAATACACAAATTTCCCTTGATGTTTTTTGAAATAGATTTGGAATGGGGCTGGCCATGTTGAAAAGCACAGATAAGAACTTATTCCTTGATCTTTCTTAGGGGTACTAGTTCCTGCTAACAAAGTAGGCAAAATTGGTAAGATTTTGTACAGTGCGCGCATTTGTTGAGAGAACCACGCTTTTCAAAGAAGTTATCAATGAACAATTATACTTAATACCACATTAAGAATGCAGCCCCGACAAAAATGAAGTAAGCCAATATGTGAAAGAAAACCATCAAAAATGAACTAATCCCACTTGACTGGCCTCTTGGAGTTGGAGTTATAGTCTTTAATTTTTTAGATATGAGTGGTGTATTAGTTGCTTTTTGTTGCTATGATAAAATACCACGACCAGTAGCAAGTCATAGAAGAGTTAATTTTTGCTTAGAGGAAGAGTCCATCAAGTAAGGGAGAGGCATCACAGTAGGTGGGCAGAGCAGAAAATTATGAGATCACATCTTGATCCACATGCAGAAAATGAAAAAAACAAAAGTGACCTGGAATTGGGAAAAGTCTATAAACTTTTACAGCTCCTCATGTGATGTACTTTCTCCTTAAAGACTACACCTCCTAAGAGCTCAGTAACCTCCCAAAAAAGTACCACCAACCCGAAACCAGGTATTCCAATACAGAAGCTCTGAGGGATATTTCTCATTCAAACCACCATCGATGGACACCTGATCTCATTAAGAAGCCAGAATGGGAGCTGTAAACAGTGAATGAGAATGGGGTAGACACATTACTTAGCCACCCAGTTAGTCCTCCTCTCCCACAACTTGCACATGCACACAATTTAGGCATTTCTTAGGATGTTCTAGCCACACCAGAATCCAATATTTTCCTCGGAGTTCTGAATCTTTCATTTTGGCCCAGGTCTTTACTGTATGTCCTTTCAGTTGCCCAATAAATAGTTTCTTAAACCACTCTCGTGTGGCCCAACTAGAAGGCTTTTTAAACTCTGACGCTGCAGCCTGAAACTGAGTCTCTTGAAGAAAAGCACAGAAATACTATTGATGTTGATCCTATAAAGGAGGAAGGGGTGTTTTGTAAGACCCTACAGTATGCCACACACTATAGTAGGTACTTCACCTTCATTGTCATCATTCTTAATATTCCAAATACTTTATGTTAACAAACAATTTCTAAGACCATTCCCTTGTGAACAGAGTATTGAAACTTTCTCCCAGGTTTGTTGGATGCTAAACTTCCACTGTAACCACACTGTTTTGTTTTTTTTTCCTCCTTTGGCTGGGTAAAACGAAGGGAGTCCTTGGAGAAGGTGGACTTTAAAAATATAATTACAAAGTTTATTTCTCACTTTTAGATGAGTAAAGTTTCATTTTTCCATAGCAATTTCAAGTACCTAATAAAACTGAAATAAAAATAAAATCTACATTACCGTGTGGTACTCTTAGATGAGAAGTGGCTCAGATCTCTGAAACTATTAAATATTAAAAATCTATGTATATGTTGTACTTATGAAAAATGCAATATTCATTCTGGGAAATGTTCTATTGTCAGGAAAGAAATGGTTTTATTTTGCCTGTGAAATTTTATGTTCTCCCCTCAAGAGAAGAATGTGTAAGAGCCTCTCTCCAGGGTTGTTGTAATTATGTATATTTCAGTTTTGAAACGATGCTTTTGGAGCCATAGTAAATGCATGGATTGAAATGTACTTGTGTTGTTTTCCAACTGAGAGTTAGTTAGTCTATAGTAGTCAGGCAGCTTTATTGAATTTGAGCTCCTTCATCAGTAAGGTGAGAAAAAATTCCCCCTTTATATTATATGACGATCAGTTGTACCTACACATACCTGGTACATGGTCACCACTTAGTACCATGATCCATTTCTTTCTTTATGGCTCCTAGAGCATGATCCCTGTTAAAATGTCTGAACCTCAGATTTTTCATTGTGAGGGTTTATATATAAAGACACATTGGTCTTTATAACATAAAATCCTAAAATTAGGAAAGGTTGTGTTCTTAATACTTCGACCATTTCTGTGCCATGAAACTCTTTATTGGTTGGACTAATTTCCTAATGAAATGGAGTTAAATTGCTCTCAGAGCCAGCTTTTGACTGAACATTTAGAGTAAATGAATCTGGATTTTATATATGTATGTGTCCCATGACCTCAAAGCAAAACTCCAGGTGGCATTGAGCACAATAGCCCCTCTGTTTCTGTTCCTGGTTCTGTTTCCTCATCTGAGAAAGTAGATGTTATCAGATCCTTTTCAACATGTTATCATGGGATCAAAGAACTGAAATCTTTTAATATACAAGAAATGTAAATGTGTTCTTCCTTTGTTAAGTTCACTGATAACTTGTAAAAGGAACTTATAATTTGTATGGGAGACCTAGTTCCATGGTGGTTAAAAATTGTGTTACAGGGCTGAAGCGATGGCTTGGAGATTTAGAGCCTTACAACTCTTTTGGAGCACCTAAGTAAATTCCCAGCACCCACACAGTGGTCCACAACTGTCTGAACCTCCAGTTACTGAGATCTGGTGCCCCATTCTGACCTCTGCAGGCTTATGAACAAGTGTAGTATACATACATATATGTCTATAAAGAATAAACTTTTTTTTTAAAGCTCAGAGACCAAAACATGTATTGCCATGTTATTTTACAACCCAAATCAGCTATATAGTGGCTGGAAAAAAATGTCTATGGATAAGTTTCCAACTCATTTCTAAATTAAAATAGTAAAACCTAAACTCATACATTGGTAAAGATATTTTCCCAGTTTGCAACACAAGAATGCAAATTCAGGAAGAATCAGGCAGGAGATTTCAAAAGATCCTTGGTGGTATTGGAAGTCATGATTGATTTAATAATGATGCAAAGTCATCACATGCCTTGTCTGTGGAGAGCTAGATCACTTCATTTCTGAAAAGCAATAATTAATTCCATTACCTCCAGACTCCTCTACTTCTAGATGAATTATGTTTTTTATCTTTGTGTGTGTGTGTGCTTCTTTTACTTTTCTTATCATTTTTTTTAACTTTAAAGACCATCTTTTCTCATTTTACATACTAATCCAAGTTCACACTCCCTCCCCACCTCCTGCTACCTCCACCTTCCCTTCAGCCCACCACTCCACTCCACAGAGAGGGTAAGGCTTCCCATGGGGAGTTCATGAACTCTGGCACCTTACTTTAAGGCAGGATCAAAGCCCTCCTCCCTATATCTAGTCTGAGTAAGGTATCCTTCTAAAGAGAATGGGCTCTAAAAAGCCAGTTCAAGTACTAGGGATAAATTCTGGTCCCACTGCCAGTGGCCCCACCAACTGCCCAAGCCACACAGCTGTCACCCACATTCAGAGGGCCTAGTTTGCTCCTATGCAGGTTCCCCCACTGCCAGTCCAGAGCCAGTGAACTCACTAGCTCAGGTCAGCTGTTTCGGTGGGTATCAACAAACTGGTCTTCTCACCTTTGCTAATGGTATAACTCCTCCCTCTCTTTAGCTGTACTCAGGGAGCCCCAGCTAATGCTTAGCTTCCAGCAATTGCTGGATGAAGGTTCTTTGATGATAACACAGGTAGTCATCCATCTGATTACAGGGAAGGCCAATTCAGGCATCGTCTCCACTGATGCTTAGGGTCTTAGCTGGGGTCATTCTTGTGGATTCCTAGGAATTTACCTAGTGCCTGGTTTCTTGCTAGTCTCATAATGACTCTCTCAATCATAGTATCTCTTTCCTTGCTCTCCCTCTGTCCTTCCCCCATCAGAATCATCTTATTCCCTCATTTTTTCCTTCCCCTCCCCTTCACCCTTCTCCCTCTCCTGCCCTCCCTTCTCCAAACCTCACACTCCCAATTTTCTCAGGAGATCTTGTCTATTTCCCCTTCCCTGGGGTTATTCATGTGTGTCTCTCTTAGGGTTCTCCTTCTTATCTAGCTTCTCTGGGGTTGTGGACTATAGACTGGCCATTCTTTACTTTACATTTAATATCCATTTATGAGTGAGTACATACCATGTTTTTATGAGTGACACTAGAGTGTCCATGCAATCTACCAGCTGCACTGCTCTCAAATTTGCTTCCCTAATCCATAAGTATGAGAAGAAATCTTTGTCTTCTATTGCCTTCTCCAGTTTCTTTCTTCAACATTTTAGTTTTTACGTCAGATCCTTCACATCATGAGTTAGTTTTTTTTTTTTTAAGACATTTTTTTCATTGTTGTTTATGTTGTTGTTTGTCAATTAATGGATGTTGATTTTTTTATCCTGTCACTTTGCTGTCAGTTTTTATTATATCTAAGAGTTTACTAGTAATGAATTTAAGATCTATTACATAGAATAGCATAATATACAGATAAAGATATTTTTATGTCTTCATTTCCTGTCACTATTCCTTTATTTCCCTTTCTTATCTTGTTATTGTAGTGAAGACTTCAAGTACCATTCAAGTAAGAATGGGAAAAGTGGATTCACTGTCTTATTCTAGTTCATAAGAAATGAAGATCATTCAAATGGGAGATGATCCAAGTTAGGGCATTAAGCTTGTTTTAGAAAGACAGGTATCACACTTTTTCTATGAATCTTATACTTTATGTAGATACACAAATCATACATGTACACATGGTATGAAGGTAGAAGTGAAATTGTTTAGAGTAACAAAGAACAAAGAAAACTAGTGGGGATGGAGACAAGTGACAAAGAGATGGACATGAAGTATTTGGGGGGGGGATTTGATCTAAGTGCATTGGATCCTTGCATGAAAATAGCCTTGTATAACTCAGTATACAGATGATGTATTCTCGGAAAAATAATTATTATAGTAAATAGTACTAATAAAATACTATTCTGGAGATGGTAAAGTGGTATGTGGATTTTTCCATCACTCACTAAATGCTTTCTATATTGCAAACCCATGAAAAATCATTTGGCATTTATTGACACTTGAAGTCTATTATGTACCTTAGCAACAATTAACACCAGATACAAAATTATCCTAAATAAATTTTATGGTTTACCAAATGGCTTTAAAAATACATGCTATTAAATTTTTAGATTAATTTGCTAAATACTCTACTTTAAACCATCAATTTTTTATTTTTGAAGGATCTTTACATAGAAAGTGAGTAACAGACTAACAGAATACTCTGTCATTATTAACAAGGAGAATATAGTAAGAGAATTTTAAAAGTGTAGATAGAAGTTATGGCACACTGAAATAGAACTCTGAAGTACAATATCTGAGAAATAGAAATTAAATATGTAAAATGCATGTTATGAATATTCCTGATCATGTATTCAGTGCCATTGGAAATAATATGAGAGACCCTGGGTGCTTGGGTAAGATTGTTGCAAACTTGGTAGATGCAAAGAATCTAACAATATAATAAGAGCACAAAAGCATTATAGATCTTAAATAGAGAAAATAAATTTTCTTTCAGTGTTTGGGACTTGTTTTCAATATTTGCATTAATGAAGACAAATAGGCACATTCTATAGAAAGGAAAGAGATGAGTGCATGTAAGACTGACTGTAATCAAGGTCTCTAGAGCAGTGATGAGTACAGATGGAATAGACAATGCATTACCAAAGGAAACTTGAATAACTACCTAGTGCTAAAATGTGACTCAACCCCACTCAAATCTGCTCCACTGCTGATGCTAATACACTGTTCTGCAATCATTAAGGAAATGAGTGGCTGTCTGCATGCTATAGAGCAGTTGCTTGAAGCACTGTAGTCTAATATGCCTGAAGTGTTCTCGCCCCTTGCAAAAAAAAAAAAAAAAAAAAAAAGTGCCCTTAAATTTGGTTTGAGGGGAAGTAGATAGATAAATTAATCATAAACTGTCCCCACCCCATTAAAAATGCACAGACATGAAAAATCTTTGTAAATCTTTTGCTTTATAAAGCGCATGTTATTTCAAAACACATTTTCATGACAATAAGTACTTGTAGAAAGTGATAATCTCTTGAGTATGTCCCTAGATTTCCCTTTGCATGTCATGTAAGTTTAAAAGATAACTACTCTTTAAATTTTCTCTCCATTATTGGCTTTGTGTATGTACATCCTTTTATTATTTTCAGTTCTTCCTTTTGGGTATATAATGTATTATAGTTTATCTTTAACCAATATGATATTGCCTCTCGTATTATGTAAGAAATTCACACTATTCTATCTGCAATTATCATTGCTTATAACTCTCTATATAAATCATGTAGAATGTTATTATAATTTTTATTTTAACTAATATTTTTTAGAGATTAACACTAAATCAATTATTCTATAAATACTTAGGTATGTGATATTTCTGACATTCATGATTTCGTTGTATTGCATACATTTTATTTGTGGATATAAATTTTGTGTTATTCAGCCAAAAACATCCTTTAACACTTACTTACTGATGTTTTTTTGGGGGGGCACCAATAACATGTCAGTTTTTTAATGGAAATATTATTTTAAGTAATTGTTATTAATATAAGGTAAATTTGTATATTTGTGTTACTCAGTGAGGTAATTAAGGACATACATGCAATATGTAGTGGTCATGTCTTGCTAGAGTATTATTTCCATCTCATTAAACATTATTTTTTGTATTGAGAACATTTGAATTCCCCTATTTATTTTTAAATAAGATATATGGTAATGATTATTTTAATGGTGTTTCTGTAAGGCATAGAATTTAGCTGTCTTTTTTTGTTGTTGTTTATTTAAGTGAAGTAATGTGCCACAGAATGACATTTCAATCAATGACAGCACTCATATGATGGAAAGCCTATAGAATTATAATGGAACTAAAAGAATTCCCAAAATAGAGTGATATTAAGGATGTAATACAATATTGTCCCACATGAGTGGAGAAATTTTATGGTGAGGGTGTGGACATGCTGCTAGCCATATAAAAGTACAACACATTGGATCATATTTCTGAAAGATAATGTGGTCACTAATGGCATATATGACTGCTATAAGTTTGGTGCAAAAGATTCTACCATTAAATAGTATGTATGTTGTGTTAGTAGCAGTAACTTGTGTTCACTCAGTTATTGTTAAAACCCAAAGGTCACTATGATTTTTTCAAGTACATCACCTAGCTTTGTGCAATGACACTATGACGTCTGTATAATCATGCTCAGAATGTTACTCAGTGAAACAATGCTGTTTGTCACTTCACAGCTACCAACCTAAATAATTATGTATTAGAAATCACTTACTTGTTTCTCTGTGTGTGGTATTTTCCTTTCCTAGCTGAGTCTTGGTGTTTTCAATCTCTGGTAATGATGTGATGTTCTCTGGTTTTTAAGAGATTTTCTACCTACACTTTCTGGGATTCAATTACTCCTATGTAAGTTAACACGGCTAATATCACTTTCAGTGTTTTAACACCTTTGTTTCATTGTCTAGAAGTTGTCTTCATTATTTTTGCAAATATACCAGATCCCCCATCCTATACTTTTGGCAGCAATTAGACTGGTTTTCATTCTTAAGTGCATAAGCACACTTTTACATTGACTTTCCCAACATTCTTACCTGCCCCTTTAATCATGTCTGCCATGCCTTGCTTTTTGCTAATTAATTTCTATCTGGATTTGGAGCCATATATTTACCCCAAATCTATGCATGGTGTGTAATTTTTGGAAGATATGCTAGACATTGCCTCAGTGATGATTTTTCTTGCTAAGGGTACTATAATCATTCACATAGCTGCACTTTCTCAGGAATGTTAAGTTACTTTAATCATTGTTAATCTGTCTGATGCTTTCTTTCAACCACTTCAAGGAAAGAGATACAGCAGCCCTGAACAACCAAGTGTTGATTGTTTCTACACGGAGGATCTTAGTCCTTTACCTGACAATTTTGATGACTCAAGATTTCTCTATTTGGGGTGGTAGAAATGTGACCCATTCCAACACTAATGAGAATCTTTCAATACACAGATTTCTAGCAATCCTTGTGTAGAGTATACAACCAAACAATTAATGTGGGATTAGCACAGGTATTCTCTTGTGTTCATCAAGGTAGAGCCTTCTACTCCTTTGTCTGGTTCACAAATTTTATATGACTCAGTTACCCTGGCTTCAATTTCTGTCTTTTCAACATAACAAATAAACATAAAACAAAAACCCAAACAAAAATGCCCACAGATTTTCTTGAATTCCATGGTTCTTGTTCCCTTCGGTAAAATGACTATTTAATAAACTTGAATAATTGTAGAGTAATCTTGTTTAACTTTTGTCACTAAGCACAAAACCATTAGCTTTCTAAAAATGTAAATATACATATAATTTATACATATATACATAGTATGCACGTGTGTGTGTGTGTGTGTGTGTTTGTGTACACAAAATAATCCCATCTTGTTAATGAGAGTTGAGATTTCTTAATATAATGGGTTTTTTTAAAGGCATTTTTCTTTCTCATATTCTTACCTTTCCTAGAAGTAATCTTCAGTGCTGGAAATGTGGCTCACTCAGTTGATCAGTTGGTAGTCCCTGTGTAGCCTCCACAAAGCCCTCACCAGTACTGCATAAACCAGGCATTGTGGCCCAAGCCTGTATACACAGTACTTAAAGCAGAAGAAGTAGGAGTATCAGAAATTCAAGGTCATTCTCAAGTACATAGAGAGCTTGAGGCTTTCTTAAGACACATGTAACACTCGTGACCATATAACCTTCCTTCTTCCTAATAATGAAAAAGAAAGTTCTTTCCTCCAGTAGCTTTGTTTACTCTCTTCCCTTATTAGCTTGTATCATTTATTCCATCTCATTAATGCCTTGGGACTGATGTTGGAAAATAACACATTTAGAAAACTAGAATAAATTATATTATTGGTCTACCAATTTTATTTTTCTTAATACAAATGTAGGAAACTGCTATTTTCTCTCTAGCCTTTAAAATTGCCTAGTAACACAGTAAGAAATTTGCAATAGAATGTAATTTTATACAATTAAATGGACCAAAGTACAAAGATTATAAAACAAGCATTAAATATGAAAGAATAAAAATGAAATACATGGCCTTGGTTAAGATTATCTGACATAGACATGGACAGATCCCTCAGAAAGCAAGCCATTTATTCCTCTCCCAGCCTTAGAGAGAACTGTAGAAACTAGGGTAAGGCCAAATGTGATAACCTCTAACATCTCTGGAGGAAGAGTCATATGAAACAAGATTGTGGCAGTTTTCAACGAGATTCCTTTCCACTTGGTTCCACCTTGATTCCACATTCTTAAAAAGTCATGGGACTTTTTCCCACTTGAAAGATTAAATTTCAGTAAGTATGGACAAAGACTTTCTGGCAAAAATGCAACCTTTGCTAATAAGAGCAATAGTTTCTGAAAACATATTAATTCTTTAAGATTTCCAGGGTCCCCTTCTGGTTGTAAAATTACATCTTTGTGCTGTGTCTTTCACAGGCACATAATACTCTTTGAGATATAACACCATTCTATACTATATTATACAATATAATGAACTTAGTCATCTTTACATCATTGAATTCTATAGTGGTTCTGAAGCTAAATAAAATGGTTAATTCACATAAATTCAATGAGGTGTTAATACTGAGATCTCAGCCTAATTCCTTGTAGCTTACTAAGCAGTGGAACCTAATCATAGCAGTAGATTACAACACAGTCACTCACTTCTGACTTATACTACTTTTAAGATTGTATCAGTATCTCAAATCAGTTTGAAGAATATTTTAAGTTCCCCAAAATAAGACATTTTATAAACACATTTGCTATGAGGAAATTTATTAATATATTGAAGAAAAGAAACATACCATTCTATTGTTAATAGAAGGAAGTTACATTTTGTAGTCACACACACATAGGTTTGAATTCTCATAGTTACATACTTGTATCCCTGATATGCCTCATGTCTTCCTCATACAACAGAACAGTGGCATCCCAGCTCTGTTCATTTGCATATATAAGATCTGGCATACATTGTTTAATTTATATAACATATATATACATATATATATATATATATATATACACTAAGGATTATGTGTAGATTACATACATATATTATTGAGGAAAATAAAATAGCTGTTATGAATGAGTTATTGCATTAGAAGAGTTAACACCACTTGTTTGTTATGCTGTAGATGCCCAGTTGTTAATTTATTGCCTTAGTATTACAAAACATATTTTCCAGTTCTGAACCTGAAATGCTCAACTTGTCAAAGTTGCAGTCCTGTGTTTCTCAGCATTGTGCCTCATCTGTACACAGTCCACCAGGAGACAAGCAGTGTGCACTGATGTGGAAGTGTCTGAGCCTTTGTTTTCCCAGACTTGGCAGAGTTAATATTTACCAGCAGTCTAAAGAGAAGACACCATCTTTGCATTAGCACTGGCTTCCCCAGGGATTAATTTTTGAGATGTTAGAATTCATATTGGGGAATCATTTTCATCTATTTATTATCTGGCACCAAAAGAAAATACAGTCATGAAGACTGGTTTCACATACTAATGAAAGAGAAGCTTGTTACTAGTCACAGCTCCAAAAAAGAATGACAGGACTCACTGATGAAGACAGAAGGTACAAAAACAGGTGCCCACATTGAGCTCAGCATCATCTGATAGTGCCTTCAAACAATGCCAATTCTTAATGGGGGCTGGATTTAATAAAAGCTGCAGTCAGCTTTTATCAAGGCCACTGCACAGGAGATCACTGCTGAAATGCTCCAGAAAGTGCGTGTATGTGTGCATAAATGATTTATAAAATGTTTAATTCCTTCTGAATTTGCAGTGATATATGCAGCAATGACTTGTAGACTGGAAAACCTTAAAGAAACAAGAGCAATCGCCGTTGTTCATCTTGTAATAGCGTTATGATAGCAATCTTTAAAGATCTTATTTCATTTTTATCTGTTTCCAAGTATGAAGATGTAACATAATATTAATTCTTTGGTATAGGCAACTTATAGAAAATCATTATAATAATCCTGCTGAACATTAAGAAGTCTTGGAAAAGAGCTTCATTTTTCTATAATGCTGAGCATTTTTAATGACTTTTTTATTTGCCTTTATTATGAGATATTTTTCTTACATTTTCTAATATTCTTTTATCACTTGTGGATTTTTATTTTTATTGACAGTTTCATGCATTCAAATAATAATATTTAGTTATTTTCATCCCTTGTTCCCTACTCACATTACCTCTCAATCTTGCTGAGGCCTTCTTCTCAACAAGATGCCTCCTATGTTTATGTCTTCTTTGCTGTATTTTCATTAGAGTTTCTTGTGTCAGCATGGGTAGGAGATTACTCACTAAAGCAAGGGCAACTTAGCAGTGGCTATGCTACTATATATAGAATGATATCACATCTCCCAACAATCACTAATGCTCGATATTCCCTCGGGGAAGGTTGGTACTTCAATGGTGCCTCATGATGAAATATTGAAGGTCTCAATCTTGTACAGCTCTTGAACAGAGAACTACAGCTTCTGTAAGTTCACATGCACAATGCCTAATTATCTAAAGCTTTTAAAAGTAGTAGAGATCCAGAAATAGTGTCTCTTTGTTGTTACTGCATCAAATTTAACATCTCATATTTCATGTTGTCTTCATCCCCTTAACAAATGACTACTGAACTCCTGCTATGTGTACTAAGGGGACACTAGGGTACAATGCTCCTTTTGTCATTGGAGATGAAATCAATAATTGCACAACTAAGGTAGAAAAGGCATTGACAGATGGTATGAAGGAAAGGAACATGGTGAAATAAGAACATGCTAGAGGATTAGAGACCCTCCCACAGGCTCTCATAATGGTAGATGATGCACACAGACTTAAAGGTACATGTTTCTTTTTATTTCCAAGGTTCTTATAATGTTTACTATAAAATAGCAACAGCAATATTTGCCTCTTGTGCCAATGAGCAGAGTAAATGAGAACACAGGAATTGATGACTCATCTACAGTTCATTATCTATAGAGTGGCCAGGGCTATATTTTTTAAAAGAAGGCATTGAGATCATGCTTTCTTTCCAAAGCTCCATGATGGCTTTAACTTCATCTCGAGCAAAAGTCCACACTTCTCCCAAGACAATTCTTCTTTCTTCATTCACCTGAGATGTAGCTGATACAGGAGCTCTTTCACTATTTTTTGACCTCAGCAAGCCAAGATGGTTTTCTCCCAGAAGCATTTGAACAATATTCTTCTCTATCTGTGAGGGTCCTTTGAAGTGTTCATGTGACTCTCTCCCTTCTTTTATGCATCTTGCTGAAGCATCTGCACTTTCCTGATTCATTTATCTACATTCTGTCTTCCTTCCTATATCTGTTCCCCCCTTCTCCTTCACATACTTGAGTTTTTTATAGCACTAATCTATAAAGATAATTTTAAAAAAGAAATTTACCAACACAGAGACCTGTGTGATCTCTTCCTCCATTCCTGTCCATCTTGTTCTCAAGAAGCTCTAAACTAGGTGAACCTCCAATCTTTTCAGTCAGTTCCCTTAACAAAATTTCATAAACTAGGAAATATGTAAAAACACAAGAAATTGTTTTCATAATTTTCAAGTCTGAGAAAAGTTTAAGTTTAAGATCAAGATTCTCGCCATGATACCAGGTCATTGTCTGGTTGAAATATGGCATCTTTTTCCTAGGTCTTTCTCAGGACAGGAAACTGTGGATATATTTTATAAAAGCATTCATTGCATTCTTGAAGACTTTGCCCTCAATTAGCAATCATCCCTTAAAGGGCCTATAACATCATTGGGTATTTTAGGGTTTCAACAAATGAATAGATTAGGAACATGACTTTCGTTCCATAGAATAAAAGGGGCACCTTTCTTGTTTGCACACCACCTCTTCCCTACTTTCCAAGCTCCTGTCATTTCTTCACCATTGGTTTACTTCCAACAAATCATCAGTTCAGTCGTTGCCACCAAGGTGCTTTCTCATATTTCCAGTTGCCCAAATGCCATTTCATTTCCTTTAACACCACTTGCTGATGTGGAAGAGTAACACAACCTCAATAAAGAAGGGGTTCTTTTAATAAGATATTCCTGTGCTCAGCATGGAATATGTACTCAATGCTATACTCTAAGAAGGAAGGCAGACACGTCATTAAACTACTGATGTTATGAGCCTTGCTGCATGAACCCAGGCTTTAGTGAAGTTGGTAGGACAAAGGTCGTCAGAGAACCAGCTCCCAGTAGGTATTTCTATCTCTTGCTTTTGCCTCTGGGTTATAAAGGTGGGCAGTCAGATCTAGTAGTAGCTATCAGATACTAACCATTGGTTCCACAGTCTAGCCCTTAATTACTTGTCCCTGTTATTCTGCAGGCAGTTCTAAAAAATTCATGGCAGTGGTTTTTCAGAGTTTATTCACTTTAATGGGGCTTCTTCTTTCAAATTTTCAGCAGACATAATTTTTCTTTCATTCCCAAAATAGTTATTCTTCCAGGAAGAAAGGGTTCTAAGAGGAAATTACATTTCTTTTTCAAATTTAACTATTTAATTATAAAAAGCCTTTGAAAGGCTATTAATATGTAAGGAAGCATTATTTTGTTAGCCTGAATTTACTGCTGTAATTTCACTGCAAGAAGATTCTATATAAGCAGTCTCCTGTACATTCATATACATCAATGCCTATATATTGGCTTGACCACTTGACCACTGAAATCTCCTACTTTGGTATGTTAAATTTGAGTCCCTTTGATACGATATTTTACTCAGATATTAATAGTGGTAGCATTTGTATTTAAATACTATATTGTGGAATTGAATAGTGGTTGAATAAAGACCCTCATAAATCTAAAAATAGACAGAAAAGTATTACATTGTTCTACATGCAGAGAAGATTGGATAGAAACGTTGGACTCATGATCTGAGTTAAGAGCATTTAGCTGTTTGGTTAGGATTGTGGTTAGTGAGGTGATGTGCTCAATGTGCATTCAGCTCCCCTGAATGTGCTGTTTGCTAAGTGGACTAATGATAGGTGTTTGAGTTACTAGAGTAGAAAATAATCTATAAGGAATTAAATATAAGAGCTGAATAATCAACAAGAGTAGGTAAGTAAACTGAACTATGAGCCTGGAGGAGAAAGCTGTTATGGCAGGTCAAATGGCCTTTGCAAGTTTTCAGAGGTGACATGGAGGAAAGACGAAAGAAAGGAGAACAGGAAGACAGGATAGAAGGACATAAAAAATGATGGCCACCAGAAGATTTATTTTATTCTATCCAAAGATTGACGATCATGATTAAAATGTCATTAGGTAGGTTTATATTTTATAAAATTGTATCAGCTATGTGGAGATTACTTTGAAGAAAAGCAAGTCACATTGTCTAAAGGGAAGTGGGCCAGAGAGAAGAATTCTTCAAGTTTCTAAACCTATAGGCTTTCCTCTTTACCTCTCTTTTTTTTTAAAATTCTTCCTTTTCTTAGTCATTTAAGCTTCTTGACCACAGTAGGCAGGGTGACTGAAAGAGAAGTAAGATTAAACTGGAGAATACAAAAGTAAAACCCTTAAAATCATAATTATAACATGAAATATGATGATGTAGTTGGAGCTGGAAAACTGAATGAAGTCAAAGTATACATTAGAGCAAACACAACAGGACTTGGTGATTAGCGCTTGAAGGAAATAATCGTCAAGATTTCTATTTGCAGGGGCAGGGTAACACAGCATCACTCATGGACAGAAGGCACATTGGTGAAAGACTACACAGGTGGGAATGCAAGCTCAGCTTGGGACTTTGAAATGCCAGATATCTTTAAGATTTGCAAAACACACTGCTGAATACAAGATTCAAAACCACCCGTTAGTTGGAAATGTTGTGGAGATCTCAGCCTTAGTGGAAGTGATAGAAATCAGTTTGTAGTAGGTTAAAAGTAAAGAAGTGACAAAAAAAAAAAAAAAAAGACAATGTAAAACTAACTCTTTTAGAGAAATTTGGTTGTAAATGGGAGGGTGTAGATGGAGTCTTGCCTGGTCCCATTGCCCTTTAGCCCCAAATAAACACACAAAAACTTGTAGTAAATATACTACAAATTGGCCAATGGCTTAGACATCTTACTGCTTAACCCTCTCAAAGTTATTAATCCATTTCTATTAAACTATGAGGCTATGGCTTATCCGTGATCAGGCATGTTCTCCCTCAGCAACATGGTGTCTCCCTGGTGACATCTCTCTGCTTCTTCTCCCCAGAATTCTCCTGATCTGGTAGCCCTGCCTACACCTCCTTCTTGGCTACTGTCCAGTCTGTGTTTTATTCATTAACCAATAAAAGAAACATATATACAGAAGGGCATCCCCCATTAGGAGGGAAAAGACACAGCAATAGCTGGGACAGAGATCTGAGCACATTGTCTAACAATGACAAGAGACAAGACTGCACCTTTGAAGACTTAATGTCAGTCATTTCCCCAAGCCTTTGATTTTCTCTTTAAGAGTTTTACATAATTTGTCTTAACAATTAACACTTCATAACTTCAGGAAATAACTAAAATGTTATTAACAGTTAAAATGTCTCAGTGTTTTAAAGCCTGGCTGTTGACCATGCAAAGAGACAGGCTAGTTTTAAATGGGAGGGAGAGAGTATATTACAAAATGGTCTTCTCTTTCCTCAAGAGGCTTCAGATATCACACAGAGATTTCTTCTTGAATTCCATAGCTCATACTAATTAGAAAAAAGCAAAACATGGAGAACTTGGAATTGTAGTTCAGCCCAGACAAGGTGACATTACAAATATCCGAAACAACTTTTTCCTTCCCCTTGGTTTGCCTGTGTAACTGACTCCTCTCCTTTCTTCTCTAGACCAGACACTTTAGCACTGAGTGTCAAATGCTTCACATTTATTCTTTCATTCGATCTTGTGTTTTCTCCTTATTTATAGAACACTCCCTGTCTATTCCAGGTATCCCTGAGACAGAATGTAACACATCTATAATTGAAATTAAGGTCCGGGATATCTGGTTTGGTATTTTTTTTAAACTATTAAAAGAAAAATGTGGTCATATTTCCAACCATAAAAGGAAAAGTTATCCCAGTGGTTTGGTGGGACCTATGGCTCTATCTACTTCCAGGCTGCTTGGATATTTTAATTTCTGAAGAGTCTATGAATCAATAGGGCTTTTTATGTATCACAGGAGCAAAAATATATATTATCTAGCTCAAGCAGTTTGATAAGACTTCATCCGATTTTAACAGTCCTAATATTTCAGCTCTAGAAACCTCTTGGCCAAGGACTACCATTGCTGAGAGCTATGGCTTCAGTTTTAATTACTATATGGAGCACAGTATGTCTAGTCTACTCCTCCTCCATCCTTACAGCTTGTTCTAATTAGTACTCAACCTAAATCTGCTGATACAAGGTCCTTTAAAGTCTCCACCTCATGCCAAGAATCAGAATTACCACTTTCCAAAGATTACTGGCAACATAATATTTCTGCTGACTACTAATTTATCAAAACTCTAAATTCTTTTAAAGGACTGCAAAGGAACAAATACTTCTAAGTTCCCATATTGTTCCAAACTCACATTTAAAACATCAGAAAATTAAGTATTGTATTTTTTACAGCCTCATGAGATAGAGACAACTGAGTTTTTTGGATTTTTTTTAAGGTAAAGGAAAGAAAATACAGAGATTGGGAATGCTAAGATAGGGAAGTCCAATGAATTAATTATTTATATATACTCCACATATGTGTTTATACTTTACTTGGGTGAATTTGAAATTGTTTTATAAATACTTGTATAACAAAGTATGTTAAAATTTGGGATGTTAATCAGATATATGAAACAATATGGCTTAAAGTTTTCATGTAATCCTGAGCAGAATTATATGTGCAGTATATAGCACCAGTTTCCTTATTCTTGCCAAAAGTAAAAAGCCAATTTCCTTTTTTAAAGTAACTGATAAAGGGGAGAAATATGGTAAGATATGTTCACAATTCTGTAAGATTTGCCCAAACTTATTTCCTGGGGAAGAATAATTTTCCAAGTACATAAGGAAGAGAATATAATTTTCTGTTGCTCTTCACAATAGAAACTTGTGTAATAGTGTGTACCATGCTCTCAAAAGTACTTTTACATATAAAAATGAGTACTCTAGAACTTGGAAAATAAAGTTATCTCATTTAATACATATACCTGTCTGAATGATAACAAGGCATGGTTCTTTAAAAGCAATTTCTTACTTTGAAAAGAGGAAGGTACAGAAATAAGAAAATAATGAATTCATCTGCTATTTTGCTTTCTGCTGGCCTAGATAAAGGCAAATTTTAGAGTATCTAACTGACTAGATGGAGACCACATTACTCTGTTTTGTAATTCCCATTTTGTCCAACCAAATTTTGATAAGTATGAAATGAAGTTGAATGATAAATTATTCCTGCACTGTATTTTGAATGGCTGGTTAAGAACTTGGAATCTGCAAGTTAAGGATAATAGCTGTCGGGAAATTTTACTGATAGTAACTCCATGGTTCCCACTCTCCCCTCATATTGTTTCATCCTGTCCACTTCTCAGGATGTCTTGGGAAGCCAGCATGAACAAGGTCCTTCAGGGAAGATATTTCCATGCCTGCGTGGAGATGGGCTGAAGGGGCTCTACCCAAACTGGCAATAGTGACTGACATGACTCTTTTTGTATATATGATTTAGAGGCTTAAAAGATCATTGGCTGCTCCATCAGAGAACACTGGTTAGGTTACAACATGTATATGCATAGCAGCTCACAACCATTTGCAACTCTGATTTCATGAGACCTGATGACTTCTGACTTCTGCACTCATTGTATGCATATGCAGCTAACACACACACACACACACACACACACACACACACACGCATGCATGCATGCACAGAGAGAGAGAGACAGAGAGAGAAACTATGAATAAGTAAATATTATAAAAATAAATAACATGACATTGTATTCTTTTTTAAACTTTTCATAGTTTATATTCATCATATACTGTATGGTATTACATATGGACACTATGTTTTCACACTATATTGGCCACATTCCCTACATACAACTGATCATTTTTCCTTCCCTTCCCTCTCCTGTTAATTCTCTTTGTTCTCCTAGACAATTTGCTTCTATTTCATGACATATCTACATACATGATTTTATATATATTTATAAAACCTAGGAACCATACATGTGAGAAAACCACAATGTTTGTCTTTTTGAAACTGGCTTAATTCACTCATAGCAATTACCTCCAATTGCATGTTTTGCTGTGAAACTAAATAAAACATAACTTCATTCTTCTTTATGAGTGAAAATTTTCTTTGTGTATAGACCACATTTTTTGGTACCCATTCCTCTGTTGCTAGATACACAGGCTGGTTCTAGCCCTTGGTTATCTGTAACACAGCTGCAATAAGTGATGGACAAATATCTCTGTGGTATGTTGACTCTAGTTCAAGAGTGGTATGGCTGGATTCTAAGGTAGCTCTATTGTTACCTTTGGAGGAAACCCCATTCTGATTTCCACAGAGTCTTAACATTTTACATCCCACTGGCCATATTTAAGGGTCTGTTTATCTCCACATTCTTGCCTTCATTTCTTGTTTTCTTAATGACTGCCATTCTGACTGGGATGAGATTAAATTTCAATGCAGTTTTAATTTTCAAATTTTCATTTTCTGAAGGCTAGTGAGTTGGATATTTTTCACTTGCATCCATTAACAATTTGTACTTCATCTTTTGAGAATTAGCTGCTCCTTTCACTAGCCCATTTATTGCCTGAGTAGCTTTAACTTCTGTGGTTTAATTTTTGGAGTTATTCATATGTATTAGATGAGAATGTCTGTTCAGCTAGCAAAGATTTTCTCCCATTATTAAGGGTCTGTATTAACTTAATTAGCTGTTTTCTTTGCTATGCAAAAGTTTGTGTTTGTTTTTAATTTATGAAGTTCAGTTGTCAATTGCTTATTTTGGTTTTTTTTTAAAGGTTAAGTCTATTTAGAATGCATGAGGATATGTATTCTGCTGTAATGGCTGTAATAGATGCTAATACTAATAGTCACTCTAGCATGGGCCATGCGAGGGATGTGATGATTATTGTGAAAGTTAAATATAATACATGAGTTAAGCCTCTGTGAGTGTAGTATTTATAATAATAGAGATTATATCTACTTGTATATTTATTTTCTTGATTAAAAGGACAGGACCAGGCTATAGAAACCCACAAAGACAGATGTCCTGAACAAGGAGAAGCTAATTGGCTTCCAGACTGATAGCTGGGAATACAGAATGGGACTGACTCAGACCCCCTGAACATGGTCTCAGTTAGAAGGCCTGGGCAATCTAAGGGACCTCTGACAGTGGAACCAGGACTTTGGGACACATTCTCCATTTAGGGATACTCCTTTAACGTAGAGACAGGAGGGAGGGCCTAATCTCTACTCTAAACAACAAGACAGATTTTGGTGACCCCCTCCTGGAAGGCATCACTCTACCTGTGGAGTGGGGGTGGGGGGTGGGATGGGAGGATGATCAGGGGGCATGGAGGGTGGCAGAGAGGGAAGAAGAGAGGGAGGAAGGGAGGGAGAGGAAACTGGGATCCATATGTAAAATAAGAAAAATAAATAAAAAGAAAAATTACTAAAACAAACAAATAAATAAATAAATAAAAATAAAAAAGTTGAGTATCCAAACAAACTTCCAGACAATGAAAATGTAAAATAAATGGTGTAATGGTATGTTCTCCAATTTCATAAAATAGTCTTTCCTGGAGAAGTACTCTTGGAATATTCAGACCTTTATCTGATCATTAAATTTCAAGTTTGCCAGGGGAGGCTGAGGTGCCACTATGCTTCATACACCTTAGCAACCATTTCCTGATTTGTTAGTATTCTTTTTACAGTGCTCTAATTCTGTCTTTAATTATAGGCAGAGATCCTGTATATATACTAGTAACTTGGTGCAAACAGTAACCTTATGCTTTTAGCACACCACCCATGAGGTATTATTGAAAGTAGCAAAAGACCTGATTTGGTTAGAAAACGTGATAGGTATACCTAAGAAACTTTTCCCAATCATATTTCCTCACATGTCTAAGTTTTCTAGGCCTTGTGTAGCAATGAAGCACAAACTGAGCTGGTTTGTATTTAGGAACGTTGTAATCACAGTTATGGAGGCTAAAAGTTCAAGATCAAGGTGTGAGCAGGCTGCTCCCATTTGAGGGCTATGAAAGATAATCTGTCCCATGTGTACTATTTCTGTAATATTCTAATAACCATTTGTATCAACTTATAGATACAGAGCCTAGATCTGTCTTTACCTTCATGTGTGGAAGACCTTCTTTAGGCCCAGCAACCACATGGGGCTAAGGTTCACTCGGATAACTCTTTCAACTGACTACATTTAAAGAAACTGTTTCCAAATAAAGTTGCATTCACAATTATTGAGGTTCAGACAATTTTTAGAAGTCAGTAGAGAGAACCACATATTCCATAAAATTGCAAATACCCATATGACTCATATATGTAGAATATATATTCAATATATTGTAAGTCAGGGGAAATTATGCTGTAAAAATTTGGATAATTCTGCCAGAATTCCCCAAACATCAGCCCTATGCAGAATAACTACAAACATCTTAATGAATATTGTTTTATGATTAGAAAAAAGCATTCATAGAAATTAAAATATAGAATCTAAAGTGCTTATAGAATCTTAGAGTCTTATAATTACAACACAATATTCTAGTGTTTG
Source organism: Phodopus roborovskii (assembly GCF_943737965.1). Lineage (NCBI taxonomy): Eukaryota > Metazoa > Chordata > Mammalia > Rodentia > Cricetidae > Phodopus > Phodopus roborovskii. The sequence continues at coordinate 3,869,152 of NW_026126480.1, forward strand.
GCAAATTGTTTAACCTCTTCAAGCTTCGGTTTTCCCATCTAGTACATAGATATAATTATTCCCACATAATGATGTATTTTTAAATGTTAAAGCAACACATGTTGAATAAATTATGTACAGTGCTTAGAACATTTCACAGATACTATATGAAATACAAAGAGTAACAGAGTATGATTTCTCCTAGCATTTACAATGTGCTGCATTTGTTCTAAAATGCCTTCGACTATGTTATCTTTTGGATCCTCATAACAAGCCTTTGGATGTTATTCTTAATCCTATGTTTGTAGAAATGATTCAGGGCGGTTCTATTGTTAAATTACTCAATGTCAGAATGGGGATTTAAATCAGGTGTCTCAGGGTCCAATCATCTCTCAACCCAATGCAGTATGCATGAGATAGTAATGATGTAGGCTCCAGGCAATGGTGCAAATGGAGGCCATTTTCTCTCTCTGAATAACTTCAGAGGTAAACAGCTGTAATATCAAGGCTGGCATCTCTGCAAACCTCTTGGTTTTCCTATTATCACAAAATAGCCTCCATATATTTGAGCACTGTGACAATTTTATCATAAGATGCTGACATGAGGAGGCAATCGATAATGTCCATTCTTGTGTCATGGCCACAGCAACCTTCCCAGATTCCCCTGCTCCACATTCATCCGCTTCTCCTTTTGCCTCATTTCCCAGCATTCAAAAAGAGAATGTAGGTTTCTGCCCTGACAAATGAGACAATACCTCTGAAAATTATTTTCATTCTCAGTTTTTAATCTATTGCTTTCCCCGAAACTTAAAAACGTGTCTACCCTTTTCCTATAAAAAGGTGAATAAGTGGTGAGTGTTCTTAAATGTGTAGCCATGAAGTCCCTTTTGTGGTTCTTCTGTTCTGCTGCTGTGTGACAAAAATAGTTACTGATAAAAATTGAGCAGGCGATCTGCCTTTTTGTGAAAATTTATCCTAATTTGTGAAAGCAGGAGTTGAGAAGGCTTTGGCAGACAGGCTGTAGTTTGCTCACAGTTGCTGCATATCACAGTGCTTAGCAGGTAACCCTCTGCTACTTGTGCAGGCGAGTATTTCATTACATGTCATCATGGAAGGATTCTGGAGCCATGGGTATTTTTTCTAAAGTGCAAAGCAAAACTCATAGAAATAAAACTAGATTATGACACCACCTGGACCACATCTCCAGGGGATAAAAATATTCATGTGTCTTATTTGAGCCATTTTAACATCAGGCTATATTATTATTTTATGTTCCAAAATCTAAGACAGTAGAAGGTTGTAAGTATTTAAGAACTCAAGAATCAGACCAGTAGACTTAAAAAGATTGTTTGAAACATCATAATTTAAATATCAGGCTCGAAAGTACTTTGTTGAAGCTTTCAATTTTCTCATGTACAGAACTTTTGCTCTGCTCCAAGATGTTTCTTTCACATTATCCAAGTAAGTGGGCTTTCCAGATCCATGTTTCCCATGCAATTTGTTCCAGTTATTCCTCCAAAGTCAGCACAAATCATTTTTTTCTGCAGGAAAATTTTGAAAGTGAATCTATGGGGAACTAAATGATGGGGCTGACTTTTCTTTTTCCCCTTCCCTCTATGTCATGAGTTTGAACAGGCAACATGACTTTATGTGCACCCCTACTGAAACTGGACCCTTCAGCCAAGGTGCAATCTGGTTGAAGACCTCAACTTTTTTACATATGGTATTAAGATTGTGTTACCAAGTACTGAAAAGTAATATATGAGGATTGAGTCTCTCTTCCCCCCTACTTTGTCTTTTATTAAATTTGCCAAGTGGTAATTCCACATATTTCTCACTCTATAATTCTAGTTGTTTCAAACCTGATGTTCCAAGTACTGGAAGAAATAATGAATGAGAATTCAAAATGCAGCCAAAACTTTTGAAATCGTCTTGCCTTTCTTATGAGAATTTGGTCTTGAAGCAATTTTAGCTGTGGAATTTTACTAACCTAAATATAAAATGTTGTGTCTTTGCCCTCCAGATAGACAACCTCAGACAAGAAAGAGGCACTGGGTGATGGATGGTTGGCAAAAATTTTGGGATGATAAATTATTAGAATGTGAAGGTATGTTTTAGGGAATAGGGGTTTGGAGTTAGTGAACCTGTTACTTTTAGTGAAAAGCAAAATGTGAAAGTGATATAAGCTTGCAGTTCCACCTTGGTTTCTTTGTGTTAGGAAAGCTGTGGGTGCCAGTCAACAGGGACAATAGATAATACGTGATCAGAACCTAATACAATGGGGACACTTTAAAAGCTTTACCAACATGAACTCATTGAAATCTCCTAAAAGCTTCAACATGGATCCTATTATCACTACAATTTTACAGATCAGCAGAGATGAGTACTGGAAATGTATGAACATGAGGCCACATGATTAGTGAGTAGTGGAGACATTTCTGGACCTGCTTGTCCTGCCCCAGAATCAGTTGACTCAGCCTCCTTCTTGTACCTCCTCTGGTGAGAAATAGGCTTCAAACTAGACTTTGTGTCAAGTTTTGTTTCAGAATGAGGTTCTTTATTCCTTCATTATTCCGACCTTAATAGAGAAATCTATGGTTAATTCTGTATTCTTCAGAGCACAGAATGGGAACCATTAAATTGGGTCTTCACTCTGTGTGAGCATGCAGGCACACCACATAATGTCCTGCATCTATTTTCCATCCCTAAAAGAGTCACTTACTTGACTTGTAGCATTGTACTGATTTTTCACAACCAATCCAAGTAGTTGGCAGTAAATACTTTGTGTTGTTAGAATGATTCCACACGGTTTCCGTTGATGACTACCTTCATGTAAGGAAAGAATTACATTGTGGGTTCTTTTGCATAAGTTCAATGCAGTAAATCATGAAGACAGTGATTATAACACCTCTGCCTTATATTTATGAGCAGTTTTATAGTCTTAAGGTGACACAACCCATACCAAGCATGCTCCTGGAAGAGAAGGCAATAACCACTCTTCCCACTATTTGAGATGCACAGGAATTCAGTGTAACAGTATTTCCAATCTCCTAACATTCTCAAAGTGTTCCTTGCTTGTTAGACACTGATATACCTGCTGGGTTTCAAGGTCTGCAGATAGGATGTGCATTTTTTTTTCACTGAGACACTCTTCCTGTCACAGAATAGGTATTTAACTAATACACTCAAACAGCACATGGCAGGCAAAAGGTAATGACACAGATTTAATGAAAATACTTCACAGAGCATAAGTATAGGATTTCCCTCCTGTTGGAATATAAACTCTTTAATAAGTATAATTATAGCATTATATATCAAATAAAATTATAAGACATAAAAGTAATTAACCTTGAAATCTCTTTGCACATTGCCTCTGGGTAAGAATTTAGTGTGATGAAGATTGAGTTGTGTTAGACTTTTGTCTCGGCCCTTGAACTTTTTTTCTAGAAAACTTCATTAATCCTCTGGGTCTTTAAACGCTGATCCTCCTGACAAAGCTTTCCCTTATCCAGATAGCCTTTCTCTATCCTTGTTCTCATATCACATCCTAGTCAACTTTCCTCATTGTTTTGATTCTTTGTTTGTTTCATTGATTGAGTTTTCATAGTGTGGTCATTATTCCTTGGAAAGTCTGTGTTCTTTGCTGGATTAAAGTCCTGCTTTAATAGACACAATTTCCAGGTTCATGGGAAAAAAGCCTAGCCTAGCTTTCCCCAGGGCTTTGTTGCTAATATGTAGGCACTGTCACTGATAGAGCAAGTCCTGCTTTGCATTTTTTATACCATATAAATATGCTTAGAGTTTGTAGCCCTAAACTCATATTTTCCTTGAGACTATTGTCTGTATGTGACCTAAATTTTAAAAGTAAAGAATCCACTATTTAAACAAAATTATGAACTAACAATAGCTGTTATTTTGGTTTAAATATTAGTGTTTTATATGCTTTATATATACTTTCACTTTTAGTTTTCATAATAAACCTGAAATACATTATTTATGTCAACATAAGTAACCTATATCACACTTTAACTATACAAGTGTTTAAGTTTTTAAAGTGTAGTTTGTCATTCCATTATGGTGTTAGTCAATCCTCGTTCCTCCCTGATTGGGATAATCAGAGTTCTGGTGGTACTGATACTAGGGTCTGCTGGTGAGACCTAGATAACAGACACAGAAGCAGCCCAGCATTACAGCAGGCCTCCAGACAAAGGACAAATCAAGACCAGGGACCCATAGGTGCAATGGGAATAAACCAATTGAGTTATTAGATACAAATAAATCCTTTTTGTTTGATTCCGTGACATGCTCTCTGGTGAAATGTGTTTTTTCTTTAGAAGTATGGCATTTGGGTAAAACAGTTTCTCTGAAATGAAACTTTGTTGTCATGGATTAAAGCATAAAGGTAGTCACTCACCACTGCTGAAAGGGGGCAGCCATCCTGTGGTTGGCTGACTCTAGTCTCTGCCTAACTAATGATCCCCTATGCCTGCAAAGCAGATAACAAATCATAAATGCTTTTTGTTAACTCACTTCTTCCCTTCAGCAAGTAACTGGGGACTTCTCTTACCAAGTTGTTCTTTTAGTGGTCAGACTCAATCCTTGCCCTTTTGACTCACTGAGGATCATAAAACTACATAATTCTAAGTACCTTCCAGGAAGATTTAGATTATAATCTTTGGGGAGGAAGTTGGGAAATCATTTGATATATTTATTTCACAAGTTCTGTAACATATGCCAAAGTTAGACCTACCTGACTTTGGGAAGTAATTTACCATTTCCTTTTTTTTAATTTATTTTATATAACAAAGTCCATTTAAATTAAAACAAACATTTATAGACAATATTTGGGAATTTGGGCATTGTTCTTTCCAAACTGCAGGTAAGGGACGCTGTCATGGGGGATTTGAAGAAGATTCAGAAATCCTGGCTGTAGTCTGTAAGGCTGCTTTGTCCAGCTGTTTTGAATGTAGGATCACCTCGTACTCTGTTTCAGGTGGTCTGGCTTGATCAAACCACATTAGTCTGGAAGGAATCCACATCTTTTCATTTTCTGTAGAAACAAAAATAGAAATCCTTTTCCCCAGTAACTTCTCCTTGAACTTAAATTTTGGAATCAAAGCATTTTTTTAATTTATTATTTTACATGTCGATCCCAGTTCCCTCTCCCTTCGTCCCTCCCTCCCTCTCTCCCTCCCTCCCTTCCTTCCTTCTTTCCTCCCTCCTTCCCTCCCTTTTACCCTCTCTGCCCTCTCACATACACTCTAACCACCCTCCCCTCCCATCCCCCACCCCAATTCCATATGTAGGGGAATGCCATCCAGTTGGGGTCCTGTAGATCTGACAGGTCATGTGAACTAGGGACTAGGGCTTCTCTCCTATCTCTAGATTAAGGCAGTTATCCCCCCATGGGGGATGTGTTTGCAAGGTCCTTTTTTGCACCAGAGATACATCCTGGCTCCACTGTCTGAGGTCCCTTAGACTGCTCAGTCCTTCTGGCTGAGACCCATATTCAGGGGGACATGAGTCAGTCCCATGCTGGCTTCCAAGCTATCAGTCTAGTGGCCGTTATCTCCTCCTTGTTCAAGTAAGCTGTCTCTATGTGTTTCTGCCACCTGGTCTTGTCCTCTCCATCTGCATCTGGGTTCTATTTCTAGTGTTTTTGTATGGGTGTTTGATCCTGTTTCCAACAGGCATTAGTTGAGAGCTCCATGGAGAAGTTAGTTGTTGATCTCACTCTTCGGGAAGGGCATTTATGATAGCCTTTCCACGGAAGCTCAAATTGTTAGTTGGGAGAAGTCTTGTCGTTCTCTAGACCTTTCTTTGTGTTCAATTTTATCTTCAAACCAATATTGGCTCCCTCTTTTATGTTCTCTCTCTGTGTCTCTGTCTCTGTCTCTCTTTCCTGTCTTCTATTCCTAACCAGGCTCAATCTTCCTGGTCGCACATGTTTTTCTTTCCTCCCCCTCGTTTTCTCCTACTTCTCTCTCCATTTGCTGCCCCCCCATTTCCCCTGAGCTCTGGGGGACTTGTCCCTTTCCAGTTCTGTGAGGGACCACAGGACCCAGCAATCCCCCTCTTAGACATATACCCAAAGGATTCACATCAATGCAACAAAAATATCTGTTCAACTATGTTCATAGCAGCACTATTTGTAATAGCAAGAACCTGGAAGCAGCCTAGAAGCCCCTCAATTGAAGAATGGTTAATGAAGATGTGGCACATCTACACAATGGAATACTACTCTGCAGAAAAAAATAATGGTATCTTGATATTTTCAGGCAAGTGGATGGCTCTTGAAGAAACCATCCTGAATGGGGTAACCCAGTCACAAAAAGAGGAACACAGTATGTACTCACTCATATATGGATTTTAGACCTAGATCAAAGGATCACCAGCCTATAATTCACACCACCAGAGAAACTAGGATACAAGGTGTATTCTAAGAATTTACCATTTCTTAATACAACAGAACATGCATTTTATTCTATTGCCCTGTTCTTTTCCATCTGTTTTCTTTTTAATCAAGTTTTCTTCCACAGTTTTAGTTACCAGCACTACCACCATCATTGGCATACATGAGGAATCTTAAAATTATAAGAGCTAATAACTTTTCAAGAATGATATATTGGGCACTAGAAAGATGGCTCAGTTGGTAAGAATGTTTGTGTCACACTCATGAGGACCTGAATTCAGATCCTAGCATCCATGAAAAAAGATCAGTGTATCAGTGTAGCCTCACACACTTTTGTAACACCAGCAGCATGGGGGTGTGAGTCAGAGTGACGATATCTCTGGGGCTCTCTTGCCACTAGACAGGTCCAGGAAGAGACTCTCTAAGGTCTCAAAAGAATAAGAAAGAAAGTAATAAAGCAGAACACTGAACATTCTCCTGGGCCTCTGTGAGTGCATGTGAGTTGTGCATGTAACTCACATATACACATAGGTGTGTGTGTGTGTTGTGTGTGTGCGAGACACACACTAAATAAACATAAATAAATAAATGAACAAATAAATAAATCAAATATTAGGATAGTTCCTTTAAAACTTACCAAAAGCAGTTTGCCTTTAGCCTTACCTAGCCTGCTCAAACATTTGAAGACACTTCTCTCTGCTCCATTCAATGGCACTGGAGGTACAGCTCCTCCAACTAGGTTCCTTTTAATAATTTTTGATCCCACTGCCATACTCCTCCCACCTCCCCATAATGCTCTGCACCTCACTTCAAGAATGTCCCTTTAGCATCTGCCATTAAGCTCTTGATTTCACTTCTGTGTCTTTCAGTCTTGGGCCTCCCTCCTGGTAGGTTCTATTAGAGGCAGACTTCGATGATTCAGTGATTTGGTTTCCCTACGTGAAATAAGAAAAATAGAGATCAAAGTTAGAAGTGTCCTGTTCCATTGTTGGTCCTTGGAGATAATGCCTGCTCTAAGTCCATGCCCCTGGCAGTAAAATTATCTGTAAAACACATCACAATGTCTGCTTTGTTGATGATGTCCATATGCATTTTCTAAACTTGGTAACCTGATTCCTAATGGGCTATATAGTTAAATGTTTGCCACCTTTAAAAATATCTTCTATACATCTTAAGTGTCCATTCTCCATTGAAGCATCATAATGAATTAACTGTGACTAACATTACTGAAATGTCAGATAGTTAGCATGTCTATCTAGTGAGCACTGAACTTAGTAAGAAATGTGTTGATCACAAAATGTAGGCTTTCTGTGTCTTTCTCTCCTGCAGCAGACTTGGGTGGATTTTATGGTAAAAGCAAGTTGAAATTATTTGCTGGGAAATAATGACTGTGTCCACATCCTTGCATGTCACTTTCTTTAACAGTCAACAAATAAACAAGTCTCTTCCAAAGAGATGCCTCATTATCTTCCTTACTTTCTCTCTATAACTATATTTCTGGTTGTGCTTACTGCAGGGGGGCTTACTATAACTAGGTTTAAGTTGTTCAGTAAACATAGTAGTCCCCATGCACACACAACACTAATCTCTAAATAAACAGTGATGCTCTTAGTGGAATGTATGAACAAGAGATTTTCTGATAGGGAAGAAATTAAGTCCTCCATCATTATTTTTCTATATTTGATTCTCCAGAGATTATGGAAGTAAAGCTGATGTGTTGATAAGATTTAGCTTGGGATCATCAGCTGTAATAGCTCCATGTACCGACCATGCCATATGAATTAAAGCAAGAATTTTCTTTAAGGAAATTCTTTCAGGAAGAGCTGCTTCTCTGGGGATATTACAAAAGTCCAGTATCCAAGATTCAGTAATGCTTCTTAAAAGGGTCATCTTCCCAGAGAAAGTGAGCAAAGGGCATATAATCTAGACTTGAATAATTAACATCTCTATAATTGTATCAGGTAGATAGATGTGGGAAAGATGTTAGTGTATGACATGTTCAGGGACCAGAAAGCAAAGGATACTGTTAACCTTTTATATTTCTCTGTTCTAGAATTCTCTTAAAAATAGAGAGGCAAGGGCCTTCATAGATGGCTCAGAGGTTAAAAACACTGCCAAACATTGATTGGAATTCAGATCCCAATACCCACAAAACAAGTGAAACATGATATAAACGCCTGAAACTCTGGTTCAGCAAGCTCTAAAATTCTGTTGACAGGGCATGAACACAGGTACAAGGTACACACACACACACACACACACACACACACACACACACACACACACTTTAAAAGATAAGAAAAGGCAAGGAAGAGCTACATGTAGTTCAGTGATAGAATTCCTGCCCAGCAGGTTTGATTCCCAACAATGCGAAAGATAGGGGTAGGACAAATATATAAACATTTTCTGGATAGCATATGAGTGTGTTGCTTACATGTATGTTTATATAGAGATGTATATATGGACTATGGAAAGTAATTAACCTTTCTTAACCTCACCTTGAAGGCTGGAATGGAAATGATGAACAAGGTTACCTTCTAAACCTTATGTGAAGAATTGATAAAATAATTATTACAGTAATCACTGGCACATTGATATTTCATAAATGTGGTCTTCTCTCATTCTATTTCCCTTGTTTTAACAAAATACCAATAGTTTTATTGAAGTTGATTAACTGGTAGCTTTTTTCTAGTCAAGTAAGCTGAATTAAAAAGAAACATCTTCGAAATTAAGTAACAGCTGCAAGAGTTCTGTGGAAGAGGACAGAAAAGATATTCTGAACTTCTTTATGATATGTGAGTGTATGTGTTTAAACTAGTCATGGCAACCTTTGTATATGAAGAGAAATGAACTGGTGGCTCTAGAAAGCAGTATGTCTTGAACTTTATAGACAGAAGTGTCTTTAATGAATGGATGATACTTTTAAGAAATTCACATTAATTTATAAGTAGCAAAATATTTACTGTGTTAAAGACTACACTGTCTTATTTAATGCTCATTTACACATGTCATATATTGAATGTACTATTAGAACTTTGTATATGGAGGGAAAAGAAGCTCCTAGTTACTAAAGAATGTGTTCAAGGTGATGAAGCAAGAGTCTAGTGGGAAATGCTACCTGTACTATTCCTTTATTTATAGCTCTTTTTTAATTAAAGCCCTAATAAAAGAATTATTTACAAAATATTATGCCAACCTTTTACACCAGTTATGTGTTTAAGATAGTAGTCCTCAACCTTTGGGTCATGGCACACTTGGCAAACCTACTATGTGCAAAATTATTTATATTATTGTGCATAGTGGTAGCAAAATTACAGTTATGAATTATCAATGAAAATAATTTTATGTTGGGGGTCACCACAACACAAGGAACTGTATTAAAGGGTTGCAGCATTAGAAAGGTTGAGAACCACTGAATTAGAGAAGAGGGTAGATTGCCTTCACACAGTAGAGTTCATTAAGGAAAGAAGCTGTGTGAGAGTCCTACCAGGTGGTAAAGAAAAGAGTGTGGCTAAAATATAAATCCTTGTGGACTGTTTTACCAGGTTGAGTTACAGGATTAGTGTAGGTAGGGACTTTGATCTGTTTATATTTGATATTTGATTCAAGCTGTATTTTCAAATACTTATCCATGAATGAACAAATGTATATCTGTCTTTTCATATTCTGGTACCAAGATGAATGTGGGGCACAGTGATACTTTAGTTACCTGCTGATACCATTTTCTCACTCTTGCTTCCTTTCTGGAGATCTGTTTTTAATCTGTGAGGAACTCCAGCTGGTTGTTTTGTACCAATTCTGAGCTGACAGTTCTTAGTGAAACCCATGCTTACTGTACCACAATGGTATTTTGTAAAACGGTGTCTTCCTTAATAGTTGGGGAGTAATCCCCTCTTTCTAAGGTCATTTGAATGCTTTGGATTATGTTAAGAAAGCTTTGAGTCACTGAACAAAAAAATTTTATGACAAACCTTAGGGAACACTAGGAAAGTTAAATAGATGCAGAGATTGCTGGCCCAATTGGGGATACAAAATTATCCAAACACTTAAACCTAAGTTTTTGCTCACTTGATTAATGATTGATATTTATTAACACAATATTATATTTAAAATACATTTAAATATAAAAGCAGATTAAAAACTGGAAAAGTCTGACACTACTCTTCAGAGAATATGTTTAGATTTATACACATATATTTTATATTTGTATATATGTGGGTAAAGCTTATAGAATTAAAATTGCCCTTGAACTAACCGAACTGATGGAAATTATTTTGGTTTTGTGTTCCTATTTGTGTTCTAATTATCTGATATTTGTGCATAAAAACTAAAGCTTAAAGAGTTGATCAAACTTGTTTGGGTTCATATATAATGCACATGTATTAAGAGGATTAAAGAATAGGTGAAAGAACATTATCCTGATAATGTGGTCATGTACATTTGGTCCTTAGTATATTGAAATTTATATCCATCCATTCATAATTATAATTACATAATTATTATTACAGTAGTAAAATGACAAAGATAATGGCATGCATAATAAACTTGCACAAACCTTTTCTCCTTGTCAGTATTTCACAAATGATATCATGCCACTGTCATTCTGTTATGAAATATAAGTTTCATGGGAGTACACAGGTTACCTGGAAACCTGTACATTTTGTAAAAGGGAACTGAGTCTCACAGACTTATGTCCATATGCATGGGTACCAAGGGACAACTGGATATAAAGTTGTTTGTGCATATATATATATACTTACGAGAGAAAATATTTACTCTTGTGTATGGTTTGTTTCATTTTTATGTGATGTCCTCTGGTTTTGTTCATTGTCCTCCAAATGGTTGGTGTATGTATGTGTACGTATGTATGTATGTATGTATGTATGTGTATATATATATATGTATATGAATATATGTATATGAATCCCTTGGATTGAGTGTGGAAATTAAAAGTGTGAAGTCAGCAAAATTGTCAAGCTTGGCTTCTCTGCTCTGCACTCCCTGTCAGCTTTGCCTAGCTTCCCTTCAGCCCAGAACTGCAAAGCCACAGGCTTGCCTCAGGCTTGGGGAGCTGGCTGCTTTCTTGCTCTGGGCTTCTGGAGAGCTGCACTGGTCATTTCATGTGGTTGTGGATTCATTTCTTAGTATTAGAGATGATCTTCCTGCTGAGGAAAGGAGAGGGAGCCAAAGAAAGGGGTCAGAAAAGGAAACCAGGATAGGAAGCTGATCCATGGGCCTTGGTGGTTTGGGTAAGAGAAATCTCTCATGTGAGTTTTAACTGTGTGTTGAAGTAAGGTGAGAAGCTTTAAGAGTCACTGGTTTGAGTTGGGTAGACAAGTGTGGTGTGACAAGCTGATATGGAGTTGAGTGCCTGAGAGGAACAGAATTCAGTTAAGTACAAGAGACGCCAATCAGTAGATTGGGGAACAGGAGAGGAAAAGTCAGAAAAGGTCTCTGTCAAAAAGTCATATTTCCTCAGTTGTGATCACATCTAATTGAGAAGATGCCTTCCTCTTTCCATTGAAGGGTTCGGTATGCAACTTAGCATTTCCTTATCATCTTGGTTTTAAAGGAAGTCACCTAATAGGCAAAGCAAGGATATACTGAAAGATACAGGAAAGCATGGAACTTCAAAGATAAACAAGGGGTCCTATTGGAGAACATGTCCAAATTTGAATTCACAAAAAATGAATGTTGTACATACAGAAATAAAATTTTATATAAAATTGCATCATAAGCATACTCCTTATAAGGCTTTAGTTGTTAAATACCTTAATCCAGACTGTTCACAAAGTAGACAGTTCCAAATTGTTTTTAACATTTAAAGTACTTCATTCTCAAATCTGAACTTGTGTGTCATGCAAGTGGGTACAGAACTATGTTTGTTCTCACCTTTACCAAATTATTACTCAAACAGTCCTAAAAAGACTATCATTGTCTTCACATCACAAATGATGAGAGTGAGGCTGAAAGAGGTCAAGTGATTGATCTGAGCTAATTAATGGAGTAGCTGAATTTCAAACCCATTTCTTCCTCTTCTGGGGCTTGTAAGGGCTTCAAGTGTTAAAAACTACAGTATTGGCATCACAGGGAGTTAGGATACTTTCACACCTCATGTTTGGTGTTTGTAAGTGCAGCAGCATACCCACATTGCTTTACAAGAATCATATTAGCTTGGATATTTGATATGAAATTCCTCAGAGATATATCAGTATTGTTTATTTATCAGTAGATATTATATAAACTGTGTCCTTATCAAAATTAGAGAATTTGGTTTTAAGATCAGACTAAAATCACAGTTGCCTTTATCAAATATAATACTACAAACTTGTGTTATTTCCAATTATGAGTGTTGATCTTTAATGGTCACTGTGATATTTTCATACATGTAGTTACTATGCATTTATCCTCTCATCAATCCTATGTCAACTTTATGCTATCCTCAATTATCTTCTCCATCCTCTTGAACTCTTCATATTATCAAATAGCCTCTCTTCCCGTTTTAATTCATATTTTCTGTTTTCCAGGCTTTACTTATGAGAGAAAATATTTACTCTTGTGTATGGCTTGTTTCATTTTTATGTGATGTCCTCTGGTTTTGTTCATTGTCCCCCAAATGGTATAATTACATTCTTCTTTGTGGATGAACAATATTTTACCATGTTTTATTACACAACACACACACACACACACACAAACCCATTGTGGAGAGATACATAGGTTGATTTCAGATCTTGTCTATTTTTCAGTGCTACAATAAACAATGGGCTTTTCATTTTCTTCAGATACAGACCATTTTAAATACCTTTTCCCTTACTTTTCTTCATTCTTTTTGTTTATAATTTTTTCTTGTTTTTTTTTAATGTCTTGCTTTATTTTTCCTTTTTTAATTGTAAAGGGCTTAAAATATAAGGATTATGTAAAAAGCACATGATTACAATTACTTTTCTTCATTCTTTTTGTTTATAATTTTTTCTTGTTTTTTTTTTAATGTCTTGCTTTATTTTTCTTTTTTTTAATTGTAAAGGGCTTAAAATATAAAGATTATGTAAAAAGCACATGATTACTATTCAAGGACCTACCTGGGATATAAAGTGAGTTCAAGCCTTTCCAAAGTAGCTTACTAACACCTTTTCCCAACTGCAAAACAAAGGGGGATAGGAACATAACTAAGTGACAAACCCATCAACTAACAAATGCAAAGCCCTGCATTTGATACCACTTAGTAGGAAAAATTACCTGAGTTTGTTCTATATGAAAGTAATTAGAAATAATAAGGATATCAGAGGTTTGTAAATTTTACTTATTGTACCTTAGAATACAACCTTTACTGTGGGGTGTATTCATTTCAGATGGCAAAACACCTTCCTTTTTTTATTTGCCAAATTCATCTACAGTGGAACAAAAGATCCAGGATAGCCAAAACAACCCTGTACAATAAAGGAACTTCAGGAGGCATCACCATCCCCGACTTCAAGCTCTACTATAGAGCTTTAGTCCTGAAAAACAGCTTGGTATTGGCACAAAAATAGACAAGTAGACAAATGGAATCAAAATGAAAGTCCTGATATTAACCCACACCTCTACAAACACCTGATTTTTGACAAAACAGCTAAAATTATACAATGGAAAGAGGAAAGCATCTTCTATGTGTAGAAGACTGCACATAGACCCATGTCTATTGCCACACACAAACCTTAAGTCCAAATGGATCAAAGACCTCAACATAAATCCAGCCACACTGAACCTCTTAGAAGAGAAAGTGGGAGGTAGCCTTAAACAAATTGGTATAGGAGATTGCTTCCTGAACATAACCCCAGTAGCACAGACACTGAGATTGACAATTAATAAATGAGACCTCCTGAAACTTAGAAGCTTCTGTAAGGCAAAGGACACAGTTGACAAGACCAAACAGCAGCCCACAGACTGGGAAAAGATCTTCACCAACACCACATCTGACAGAGGGCTGATCTCCAAAATTTTCAAAGAACTCAAGAAACTAGTCACCAAAACACCAAATAACCCTATTAAAAAGTGGGGTACAGAACTGAAGAGAGAATTCTCAATAGAGGAATCTAAAATGGCTGAAAGACATGTACGTGCTCAACACCCTTAGCCATCAGGGAAATGCAAATCAAAATAACTCTGAGATACCATATTACTCCTCTCAGAATGGCTATTAGAAGTACCAATGACAGTTTATGCTGGAGAGGATATGGAGAAAGGGGAACACTCCTCCACTTCTGGTGGGAGTGCAAACATGTACAGTCATTTTGGAGATCGGTATGGCAGTTCCTCAGGAAAATGGGAATCAGTCTACCACAGGACCCAGCAATTCCACTCAGGCATATACCCAAATGATCCACATCCATGCAATAAAGACATCTGTTTAACTATGTTCATAGCAACATTATTAGTAATAGCAAGAACCTGGAAGCAAACTAGATGCCCCTCAACTGAAGAATGGGTAAAGATGTGGTACAGTTATACAATGGAATACTACTCAGTGGGGTGGGGGTAGGGGATGGAATCTTGAAATTTGCAGGCAAATGGATGGAACCTGAACAAACCATCCTGAATGAGGTAATCCAGTAACAAAAAAAGAGAGGAACATGATATATATTCACTCATATATGGATTTTAGACATAGAGCAAAGGATCACCAGCCTATAATTCACACCGCCAGAAACTAGGATACAAGGAGGAGCCTAAGAGATTGACACAAGTTCCCTCACAGAAGGGGAAAGGAACATGACCTCTTAAGCATATCGGTAATGGGGGGTGCAGTGAGTGGAGAGGGAGTTAGGAGAAAGATAAGGGGAGGAGAGAAGAACATGTGGAACCAGGAATATTGAATTGGGAGATGAAGAGATAAGAGTAACAAATAAGGGTTACCATAATAGAAGGAGCCATTATAGCTATAAGGAGAAAAATGGCTATAGGGAAATGTTCAGAGACCTACAAGGATGACCCCAATTAACAATGTGAGCAACAGTGGAGAGGCTACTTTAAATGCCCTTCTCTGGTAATGAGATTGGTAATTAACTTATATGCCATCATAGGGCCCTCAGCTGGTAGCTGATGGAAACAAAGCAGACACCACAGCTAGACACTGAGCCAAACTCCTGGAATTCAGTTGCAGAGAGGGAGTAGTGACATGAAAAAGGGTCAAGACCAGGCTTCAGAAACCCACAGAGCCAGCTGATCTGAACAAGGGGGAGCTCATGAACCCCAGGCTGATAGCTGGGAAACCAGTATTGGACTGACTCAAACCCCCTGCATGTGGGTCTCAGTTAGGCCTGGGTAGTCTAAGGGACATCTCTCAGTGGAACCAGAATGTATCCCTGGTGCACAAAAGGACATTTGGAACACATTCCCCATGGAGGGATACTCCCTTAGTCTAGAGGCAGGTGGGAGGGTCTAGTCCCTACTCCAAATGACTTGACAGATTTTGATGATCCCTCCTGGAAGGTACCACCCTCCATGTGGAGTGGGGAAGGGGAATGGGATGGAAGAGGTGGTGGGGGTCATGGGAAGGAGAGAGAACTGGGAGTGATATTTAAAATAAGTGTGTGTGTGTGTGTGTATATATATATATATATATAGTGTGGAGCATGAGTTAAATGCACAGTGATGTTGGTAACCCCCTTTACCCATTTCTCCACTGAAGAATATAGAGTTTATTGTTCTGACAATCCATATTTAATATTTGACATCACAAAGATAATCTTAGCCTTTCCAGCATGTGGACATGTCACATCTGTAGGCACTACAGATTAGGCGATACAGGTACACCCTTTTCTTGCCTGCAAGCTCATACATACATACATATGCAATTCAGTTCCATTTCTTAAAGCTTGTATTCTTAAAAGGGATACTGTATTTGTAACACTAATTTTCTCCATCACATGGTCACCTTAAATACTTTATCTGCACTATCATATCTTGAATAAATTAATTCCCAGAATATATGCCATTATACATATTAAGCATTTAAACACTTTGTACTCACATGTAAGATAGCTGAAATTTAAACTAAGGTCTTCAATGTTAAGATAATTAGTATCATCACTATGGCTAGCTTTGTTGCTGTTGTTCAAAGTCCATGTTTTTTTTTTTTTTTTGTTTTTGTTTTTTTTTTAAATCAAGATTGCTGTTTTGGTGTGGGTATCCTTATTCTTAGTGATGAAGTTCAGCTTAAGAAAAAGGGTATAATTAGCTTTTTTCCTTTCTTTTTTATACTTCAACTAAAAGGTAAAATGCAACTGCCAAAATTATTAAGAACTAGAATGACTGATTTACATTATATTTTAAAGGGGCCCAGCACTTTTACAGTAGAGATCAGCAATGTCATAAAAGAAGCTGTCTATTGAACGCCAATTGCACTGTGGACCAAACTGTTTGGCACAGCCCTAAATCATAAGAGTCTTTACATTACTGTGAGACTAAGTTAAGGTGAAAGCAGATTGTTTTCACTCTTTGAGAAAACGCGAGTGCACAGATGATTAACAGCACAATTTAAATTTCAGAAGGCCTCCCTTTGGATAAGAGTTGTAAGGGAGCATTAATGCTTTCTATCTGTGTAGAATTCTTTATGCAGTAACAAGGTCTGGCATATGAGCAGCAAAAAAATACAGAGACAATAGAAGAACATGGGGATTTCTAAAAGATGGTCAGAAACTCAAGTCCATGTAAATAATAGAAAGGTGTTAAAAATGTGCAAATCACCAAAACACCTGTGTTCTGTTGAAACCCAAGAAGCCAGAAAACATGGGGTTGGAGAGATTGCTCAGTAGTTAATTACACCGACTGCTCTTCCAGAGGATCCAGGTTTGATTCCCAACACTCACATGGCATCTCACAACCATCTGTAACTCTAGTTCCAAGGATATCGTATGCCCTATTCCAATTTTAGAAATGTATATGGTACACAAACAGACAGACATGCAGGCAAAACACCCACACACATGAAACAGTAAAGTATTAAAAACAAAAACCTTCATTATAGCTCTGAAGACTCCCTACTAAATGCTCCCTCCTGAGAGGGGATACCATTGTTATTCTTCTTAATGCATTTATTTTCCTATTTAGGTAAAATTGATGTGCATATCCAGTGGTCTGGGGGGGGGGCTTTTTGAAGGTGAAGGGATGCATAACCCTTCCAGTACACTAGACCTGTCATTGGCGGTTATGAGTGTTTGTATCAAGATAGTTGTTTCAAGATCTCTTAGGAGGAGTTATAGAAGTGATCATTTATGCCTGTTCGAAGGAGGTGCTGTTTTTGACTTTCTGTCTGCCTAATAGAAGAAAGTAAAACATAGGCTACTGAGCTGGTTAGACCAACCTCAGCTTCCCACACCTTACCTACTTCACGGAAGGCTTCAATTGAGAAACTGTATATGAGATGATTATTTAGGAAATCATATATAATGATAGTTATTAGTCATATATATATTAAAATAAGGTGTTCCAAGGTCAAAATAAATGACCTTCTTCAGAAAATATTTTATTGTTAATTGTATGCTAATAAATTTGCACAGGGTGAATCTTCCCAAATGTAATTTCAATGTGAGTTCCTAAGGTCCAACTGGAGCATCTAGGGATGAACTCTGGGGAGAAACCCAAATCTGAGAACTCAGGCCACTGGTAATTTGCAATTCATAGCTGTTCTCTTGGTTTGAATGAGTTCTAGAATACAGACAATTGCTATGGAAGGTCTCACAGTGGGCATCTTGGCACTTGGTGCACAATACCACATTTCATTTGGCCCAGCAGGCCTAAATGAATACTCACTGTCAAGAGGCACAGAAAACCTCCACCCCAAAGTAGCTGATAACTCATTTCTGTTTGGCATTCTCATCGGCAATGGATTTGAATAATTAAGGTTTGACTTTCTTCCAATTGCCTCCATAGTTTGACTCAGAGATTGACATTTTAAGGACTTATATTGGACAGAGAGACAGGGGGAGAGAGAGGGAGGAGAAAGGGAGGGCGAGAGAGAGAGAGAGAGAGAGAGAAGAGGAATCAGCACAAGAGGAAAAATTGGAACTGGGATTTGAGTCAGCCTGCCTGGTTGCAGTGTAATAGCTATATGAGCTAGAACAGTTGTCTACCTTCTCTGAACACTCAATTTATCATCAAGAAACAGGAATAATAACATTGACTATTGAGAACTATTGGAAGAATTAGTTTTACTTTTCTAAATCTCTATCTTCATAGTATGTAACAGTGGGGGCTTGAATTTTTGTGAATACTTGGTGGCACAATCAAGAGAAGGTTTAGGAAGCATGGCCTTGTTGGAGGAAATGTAGAGATTGGCTTTGATGGTTTTCAAACTCTCACCATTTTCCTGTTCCTCTCTCTGTTTCCTGCCCCTGCCAACATACCTACTGCCAGCTGTCAGGTGCCATGTCTTCTTGCCATGACTGACCCTTAACCCTCTGAAACCATAGGCCCAAATAAACTCATTCTTCTATAAGTCTGGGTGTTTTATCAGCAACAGAAAAAAAAATGACTAAGATAGGGACCAGCAAATGGAAATTGCAGCTGTTGTGAGTGATACACAGCTAGACGGAAGGAGTTTATATAAATGCAAACACCTCTTTCTTGAGGTTGCCAGAAACTGCAGATGCTCCCATGCAAAGAAAAACTTTGTTCTCATTTAGGCCTTTCAAGTTAGGAAAAACATTTCCATCAGACCCCAAAGTCCTGACTAGTCCTTTCCTTAGAAACTGCAAATAGGAACAGAGAAGGAAAATGCAAATCGTATGCTGATGCTGAACTTAAAAAAAAGCTTAAGTTCTAGGTTTACTAAATGTTTCTCCTTTTTGTACCAGCCCAATGGCAAAAGAGTGACAGGATATCACTGTTCAACCACTAGAGAGTGTGCTACATGTAGAAGCTGGCTGAAAAAGTGAATAGGTTTTAGAACAATCACCGAGGTTTAAAGTTTGGCTCTGACAGTGTCATTCACTAACTGTACCCTTGCCCTTACATACATCAGTTCATGACAATAAAGCTCAGAGTTCCCACTGTACAGTGTGAAGCTTTTAGGATTACGAAGGGTATTGTAAGAGGAAACATGTTGCAAAAAAAAATGTTTCTTTTCTCTTTTATTGAAGCATAGTGTTTTAGGAATGGAGACAATTGGCCACTTCTCCTTTCAGCTCTAAGACCCCATCTGTTAGAGATCCATGCAGGACCTATGCAAGTTACCTCAGCCTCTGATTTAAAAGGCCTGGTGTTCTTGGTGCCCTCTATCCCTTTTGGCTATTATATTCTTTTCCTCTCCTCATCAGTTGGGTTCCCTGAGCCCTGAGGGGAGCAATTTGATAGAGACATCCTGTTTAGCGCTGAGTGTTCCAAGGCTGTAGGTCTCTGTGTTTGTTCCCATGTGCTGCAGGAGGAAGCTTCCCTAAAGATGGCTGAGCAAGAAGACACTGATATGAGTATAGCACAATGCCATTAGGAGTCATTTGGTTTTATCCTACGTCCCTGGACCATCTAGTTTCATTTTTTTGATCATTCATGCAGTATCAGGTATGGGTTCCATCTCATGGAATAGGCCTTAAGTTAATTCAGATATTGGGTAGCTACTCCTTCAAGTTTGTTACTATCATTGCACTGGCATATCTTTCTGACAGAACACCTTTGTTAATCAAATCATTTGTGGCTAGCTAAGTGTTTACCTTTCTCTTTTGGTAGCATGCAGAGTAACTTCCTGTAGCAAAAGTGCTAGAATATAGGGATGTAGGCTTTATGTCAGCACCAGCTCAACTTCTTCATGTTCAATGAGTTGTGTAATGTCTTCAATAATGAAGCCTTGCCATCAGTTTGTGTAGAGCAAACTATAGTCTTGGCAATAGCCTGAGTTATTTGGGAATTCCCCTGGGAGCCCTTTGGCCAATAATTCAACTAAATGTAACCCATTCCCAGTACTGGAAGCTTCATTTGCTACAAGAGATGGCCAGTTGGGGTTCTGTCTCCTGGATTATTTGGCAATTTCATTTATATTATCTTCCTAAAATATATTTAGGATTACCAGTATTTTAGGAAGCGTCTACTCTGTTAGGTGTCCGTACTATCAAATGGTCCTTAATTTTAGCTTTCTCTTCTCATATTAATTCCTTCATCCCTGCCCTCCATCTCCCTCACCACTTAATCCTCCTGTTCCTCCATCCATAACTATCTGTTCCATTTCCCTTCACTGGAGAAATCAGTCTGCTCCCCAAGCCCAATCCTCCAGTCCCTTACTTTATACTTATTCTCTGTGATTCTACAGGTTGTAGCTTGTTTATTATTGGCTTAATAGCTAATATAAATATATACATAAATAGATACCATAATTGTCTTCTTGGTCTGGGTTAACTCACTCAGGGTGATTTTTCTTAGTTCAATTAATTTACCTGCAAATTTCATTATTTCATCTTTTTTAATTGGTGAGTGATATTTCATTATGTAAATGTTCATCATTTTCTTTATCCATTCATCTATTAAGGGACATCTAGGTTATTTCCATTTTCTGGCTATTATGAAAAAAAGAATCAACAAACATTGTTGACCAAGTATCTCTGTAATAGATGAAGTATCCTTTGGGGATATGCCCAAGACTGGTATAGCTGGATCTAGAGCGAGATTTATTCCCATCCTGAGGTAGTGCTACGCTGATTTCAATAGTGGCTGTACACGTTTGAAGCCCCACTAGCAATGGATGAGTATTCCCCTTGCTTCACACAATTCCCAGCATTAACTGTCATTTTTAATTGATATTAGCCATTCTGTTTGGTATAAGACTAAAATCTCAAAGTAGTTTTGATTTGTGTTTCTCTAATAACTAAGGATAATTAACATTTATTTGTTTCTCAGCCATTTGAATTTTCTCATTTGGGAATTCTGCTTTGTTAAGTACCTATTTTTAAATTTATTTTCTTGTTAACTAGTTACTTTTTAGTTCTTTATATATTTTGAGTATTAGCCCTCTATTAGATGTTTTGCACCAGTTTCATCACACAACTCTGGTAGAGTCTGGACGTATGCTTTATTGAAAGTCCTAGTCCTTTAAATTATGAATCATGAGAGAACTATAGAACTATTTTGTATATTTTCAGATGATAAACTAGAATCTTTTTAATAATATACAGGATCAAACAAATGCTATTCCTGAGACTCTAAGTGTTCATTAAACAATGGATGTGTTCTTGGTGATTTCGTTATTTATCAGGAGATAACCTTTGAGAAAGGAAACACCTTTCTCAAAATAGGAGTTGAGAAGACCCATTTAGGACCAATATAGAACACTGATAATCAGTTGAATTTGACTGGCCTTTATGATCTATTCATGGACATTTCAGAATTTTTAAATATCAACCTATAGACTTTAAAAGTAGAATGGAGATGGATTTTGAAACTGATATGTCGGTGGATATGTAGATAGTTAGGCAGACAGACAGACAGTAGACTACTGAGCATTATGATGTACTGGACGTTATGTTAATTACTTTTCAGAAATTAACTCATGCTATCCATATAAGATTCTGCTGAGATTTAAAAAAGTCCTCTTTTATAGGCAAAGAAACTAAAATTCATGGAGTTTATGTGATTTGCTCAAATTTGTAATATGATCAGAGTTGGGATGTGAACCTACAAGTCTGGTTCTAGAGTTCCTGTCTCATCAATAATGAATGAAAAAAAAATAAGTTCATAAATGCTGTGTACAAAAAAAATGCAGGCAGATGTTAGAAGAACAAAATGCTATCAGGGGTCAAATATGTATACCTCCATGAAAATGTGTTCAACGTGTATGGAGGAACAATAGAGATCTGTCAGGGGGATGAGTGGGCCCTCATCCCTACCACTGAGTAGATGGTTGAAAATAGGGTAAGATGATGGGTGCAGAGGCCAGTCATTCATTGTAATATCATAGTAGTCTGTGTGGCAAACTTTATAGAAAGAATGAAAAAAAAAAAAAAACAAGAAAATTGTCAATAAAAGACAACAACTTCACCATGTCACATTTTTAATCACCTTGAAACATTGAATCAATATTTCTTAAGTCAGAATGAAAACAATGATTAACCCTAATCACATGGACAGAGAATCATTGTCAACTATCCCTGCTGTTTACAACTTGCTATGATGTCATCATGAAAACTGAAACTTACCAAATTGTAATAATGAAAATGCAGCTAATTGGTGGCACTATCTGAATTACAGCATGTGTCCTGAATGGAAATATAGTGTTTTCTAAGTAAAGTTCAATGACAGGCTTTACTGCTAGATAAAAATTATATTATAGGGATAAAGTGAAAAGGAGATTCTAAGTATAAAAATCAAGGCTGACCCTAGCTCTTCACTAACTTGCAGTGAGGTAATGAAGACAAATTCGCCCATATATAAAACTCAACTTGCTGAAGGCTCTGGTATCTTGTCTCTGTATATGCCATTTGATTACTCTGTGCATTTGTGTATTCAATATCTCTACCCTCACTAGAAGTTTCTACTGTCTACAGTTTCATAGCACATAGTATGAAATAGGCACTCACTAAATACATACTAAATCAAATAAATACACCCAAAAGCAAAACCACCATGGAGATGACTAATTAAATGTAAATTTGAGAAACAGTGGCTGCAGCAAGGCCAATTATATCTAACTTTATTAAACTGTAACATCTCTGAGGAGAGGAACTTATTTAGCTGCAGGAGGACCTGTCATTTCTATTAACCAATGCCTCTGCCTTTAAGCCAATCTACAGATAAATTACCTCTGACAAGCCAGGGTCTGCCTTATTTTTAACCCAGAAGATTTATATAAAGCATTTCAATAAATTCAGAGACCATCCATTACAAATAATATCATTGGAAACTAAAAGCTTGTAAAATTATTTTAACAAAAGACCTGTTCCACCTTCTGGTTCCCTCCCTAGATCTGTGTATGACAACTTAAGGTTTCCATCAACTATGCTTCAAGTTTGGAGAGGGAGGTATTGGGATGCTGTTCAAGTTTTGTTATAACAAATGCCTAAGATAGGGAATTTTTTTTTTTTTTTTTTTTTTTGCTAACAACAGTTTAGGAAGTTCCAGTCCATGTTCATTTGACCTCATAACTTTGAGCCCATGGTAAGACAGCATATCACAGTATAGGGTAGATAATACCCACTAGATCTTTCACTAACTCCAGCCCCTTAAAACTTTCACCTCCAATATTATCACTCTGGAAGTTTTAGTTGAAGTCATGTGTATACTGAGAGTTAGTTCCAACAGACTAGACTATTTAAATATCTATCAATAGATGGACAGTATTTTTCTATCTTACTATATATCTGTGTAAACATCTGTCTTTCTGTCAGTGTATTAAGATATATCTCTATCCATCCTATACATCTATACTATCTACCATATTCCAACACACACACACACACACACACACACACACACACACACACACACGGGGAGGGGGGAGGGAGGAGAGAAGGGGGATTAGTATTTAACCATAAAACAGAAGCAATTCCTACTTTTAGCATTGGTGACTCAAAGACATTAAACAGAATGAAATGAGACAGTTAAAGAAGGGCACATATTGCAGGCACATCAAGTGTTAGGAATATATAAAGTAGTTTAATTCATAGAAACAAAAAATAGAATGGTGGCTGCCAGCAGCCAAGACCAACAGTAGCGCTCTAAGACTTTGGAGTGATCATTTAATAACTCAGAATTTTTTAAATTGTTAATTTATAAGAACTATATACATGTAGATTATTTATCTTAATCATAACCACTCCTAATTTTCTTCTGTGAAGGTGTCCAGGAGTTTTCATCACATCACCCTCCCTAGTTTATGTCCTCCTTTTATAAGTTTTTATCTATTATTTTTTAAACCACTCATTTCAATTACTGCTGCCCATATGTGGTTGAGAATGGGGTCATCCACTGGGGTATGATGAACCTAGCAATGGCCACACTGGTGAGGAAAAGAGGCACCCCTACCTACAGCAATTATCAATTGCCAATAGCTTTTTAGCTAGGGGACTGCTTCCCTTATAATAAATAGCTCCTTGACTCAGGTAACCACTCCCTCCCATGCTGGTATTTCAACTGGCTTGATCTTGTGCATGTATGTGTATGTAACTATAGCTGCTGTGAGTTCCTGCATGTAACAACCATGTAATGATTAGAGGACAGAACGTCGCTGCAGATCTCCATCCTACAGCTCTTTCTGTCCCTTCTTTTGCAATGTTCCCTGAGACTTGATGGAGGGAGGGCGAGTGCTTTACAAAGATACCTGAGCACTCAGAGTTGCTTATTCTTGGGGCTTTGAACATTATGAACTTTTGCGTTAACTATTTTCTTCTCCAGTAAGAAACTTCTCTGACCAAGGCTGGTAGCAGCACCGATTTATGGACTGATGCAGAATTTTAATGATTCAAGCCAAATAGAATTTAGGGAGCTTATATACAACATGGCTTGTATTTAACAGAACTGTTTACTACATTGATGAAGCTGAGGGAATTAGTATCATGTACATTTATAATAATTTTTAAAGATATTGTTATAAACACAGTGATTTTTACATTTTTAAACTTTGTGGTTTGATTGTTAGGAAGTACAGGCAGCCTCTCCACATCTTCTACCTCTCTTATATACATATTTAAGATTCTGTGAATTGCCATTTATTTTATATTATGTCTTCTTGGGAAGACCTATGGTTTTAATAGAGTCTTGGATTCTTTCCCTATTTAACTGTTAATAGACTATTTAAAAAAGATACTGTTCATTTGTTTTTTATGTATGTATATGACTTTTGACTGCATGCATGAAAGTGCACTGAATAAGTGCAGTACCTGTGAAGGCCAGAGGGAGGCATTGGAGCCCCTGGGCACAGAGTTACAGTGGTTGTGGGCTGCCAGGTGTATGCTGGGAACTGAATGCAGAGGCTCTATAAGAACAGCAAGTGCTCCAAACCACACAGCCCTTTCTCCATCCCCCTGTAATTATAAGGGACTGGCTTTTAACTTGAAGAGAGACACTCAAGGTTTCATACTAACTATAAAGTGAGAGTACTTACAAAGACATGAGAAAAAACATTCAGTTGTCAGGAAATACCTTTATGAATTAGTATCTTGATAATATAAATAAGTTACTTCAACACTTTTCAAGACCAATATGTCAATGGCCTCACCATTAATACATTTCTTCATAAAACTAAGTTTTAATGATTATGTAGCTGGTCATAATAAATGCTGCACTGAATTGATGACCATGAGAATTTAGTTATTTTAAAATCACAATGCCCTTTTATTCATTTTACACTGAGAGGTGTGTATCACAGGCAAAAATACTCATGTTGGTATGATCATGGTAAAATACTTTTTTGTCTTCCTCCTTCATATTTTAATGAATACTAATTGTCACTTTATGCTGTGATCAAAGGGTGCAGATGAAAGCAAGGGAGGCTCTCCTTACCCCTAAGACCATGGCTTATGTTATGTTTTAAGAAGGGAATGGACAAGTAAAAACCGCAATTTTTATTTTATATAAAATGTCGATAGTCTTATAATAGAACACAGAAACCAAATCAATACTAGATGGCAGGAAAGTGTGGTCCTCCAGAGAAGCCACTGTTTAAAGAATGCTTCCCTGAGTAGATGACATTTAGTCCTTCTGGGAGCAAGGAAGACTCCAGAATTTCTTAATAGAGGAGTCTTAGACATGTCGATCTAAAAGATCACAAGGCTTGGGGCTTGCTTTTGGAGCTGGTATGCAAAACAAACCCATTTCTTGGATCATAATGTGTCATTAAGGTAGATTTAGAGAGATAACTCCTAGTACAGCCTACAAAACATCAGTAGAGCTTGTGTGACTATTTGGAGTCAGGAAAGCAGCATGTCCAGACTCACATACTGCATCTGAGAACATGTATTCAGACTCTGGGTGAATTGAAGACACAAGAGAAATGAAGCATGAACCAGGCTGCTGAATGCAGCAGAGACAGGATCACACAGGACATGGGTAGGATTCATGTACCCACTTTAAAGATCTCACTATCTGTGAAAATGGAGATTCCCAGCAAAGGAGACTTGGTTGACAAATAATTGACAGGATAGGATGGTTTGCAACTTATTTTGGTAAACAAATATTAGCTTAGTAAATTTATGTTAACTTAGACTAGGGTAGTCATGGATTGTGAATGAGAGAAAAAGACAAATACTAAAATATTTAAATAGACAAACATAGATACTTTAGGTTGTACTGTAATGTTTTGGGAGAGACAGAGTGTGCTTACAAAAGTTAGCTGAATATCAGAGCATGAAAACAAATTACTTTTGGAGTTATAGCTCAGCACACAAATTCAATTACCAAAATACGCAGATTATAAAAGATTATTGCACTTTTACTATTGTTCTTTTCAGAATCTCTAAAATAAGTCACATAATTAGTGTTCTGATTTGTGGAGTGGTGCTGCTAGCTGCATTAGAACGTATATTTCCTGAAAACTGTTTCATAATTTAATCTTATAACTAATTCTGGCTAATTCTTCTCCTAATTCCCACTTGAATCCAAATAGTATTTTGCATCTTCAGAGAATTTAGAAGTTTTTTTGTTTCTTTCTTTGTTTTTGGTGTGTTATTTCCTATTAACATGGCTGCCCAGGCTAAATCTCTGCATCCCTGGAAACATACTCATCCATAATGAATTCTTGCTTGTTCTGTCTCTATTTATTGAATTGGTTTAGCATTCTGGAAATCATTTTATAGTCTGTGATATTTTAAATATTCTTGGGTACTTCAATTTGAAATGTAAATTGCTTGTATCCTACAGTTATCAAAACCAAAGAGTAGTGTTGAATTGCCAGCATGTATACATTTATGTGATTTCACTTTTCACATCAAAGAAGATTCTATCCAGTGTGGTATGGCATTCTAGGATTGTTACACCCATTACTTGTTGCAGCTGAAGGGCTTTTGCTTTCCACTTCTCTTGCAGCAAGCACTTAGCCCTTTTTAATTAATATTTTCATTTCCTATATGGATAGAGAGCCTGAAAGAAATTTTATTTAGGAAAAAAGTTGTGCATAATACTTTAGTACACTTCAATTCATTTAGTGATTCATCTGTGCTATTTATTTTTATTAAACAAACCAGGCCAGGATATTTGTTTTGAACTCTCTCTTTTATGACTAGGGCTTGTTATAGAGTCAATGCCAGGTCACAGAGAGTTCAACAAGATATATCTCATTGAGTCATTACCCAGTTCATCTTCTGCCCAAGTTCAATCACAGTGATAAGTAGGATGTGTGCTTGAACATCGCTAATTCTTGTTTCACCAGAATTTCATGTCATCTCATGGTTATTACATCTGTCCAATTACAAATATCAAATTGGATTTTTGTAAATTAGTGGGTCTGTCTCATAGTGCAGAGATCTTGTGGGTCATATTTATCTGTGTCTGTCTTCAGATGTAGAAAGCCGAATGTCCTGTTTGAAAAGAAAAGAAAAATCTTTGGTGGAAAAGAGAGCGTGAAGATAAGAATTAATTTATGCATACTACAGTAAAATAATGATTTTAATATACTCTTGGCCAGCTTGATAAAGAAAAAGTTTGTTGTGGTCTTAAGTATCTTTGAGGGCAAGTAACATAGGCTACTTATTTATTTACTAAGAAATGACATACTGAACTTATGAAAATGGATATCCTATGCCCCTTTTGATGAAAAGAAACAGCTCATTTGAAAAATCTCTTGATAGCTGATTTAAAATCCTATGATGATTTATTATACCTTAATAATGCCCATCCAGGAAACTCTGTCTGGCTGCATACTACACACACCATCATAGAACTATGATTGATGTGCACTAACTTCCTCTATGCAGATTGATTATTATCCCTGAGAAAAAAAATGAGTGAGTATGGGGAATGTCTTCCCTGCACAATGGGCCTTTGAGTGATGATACCTTCCTGAAGCACCAGAGAAACAGCTATGGTTATATTAGATCAAAGGGATCCACAGTTTTTAGGCCTTCACATTGGCATTGGGGAATGATGACATTGTCATATTGTGTCAAGTGCCCAGTGTAAAGCCATGCATCATGGTGACATCAGAGAGTTCTGAAGCTCTCTGATGCTTTATTTGACCCAGAAGTTCTTTCAGGTGTTAGTTATATCTTGATACAGAATAACAACAATAGGTTCTAGAATGAGAAGGGATTCCCTCTTTACTCCCCATTGAGTACCCTGTAATGATGCTTGCCCCAGTTTTAATGTCCTTTTAAATTGATTTTGCCTCCTTGATTCTCTTATAAGAGGAAAATGAAGTTATTATTATATTTGACTGATAATTCAAATAATTTTCATCCTCCTCGTCCTCCTCCTTTTCTTCTCCATTAGATAAACATCCACATAAAGAGCATCATCTCAAATCTAGCATCGAAATCCAATAGGAGTGTCTGTGCCCGGTGCTTTGCTGACGGAAGTATCACTATAAAAAAATGTAATTTTCTCCTTCATCCCTTTACTCTGTGTGTGTGTGTGTGTGTGTTTGTGTGTGTGTGTGTGTGTGCATGTGTGTATGCACAAGCCTATGAACATACATCTTCACTCAAACATGAATAAAGGACAAAAAGGATTGCATTCTATGTGCTAGGCAGTGTGTTAGGTGCTTGGGGAAATGGTTAGTTATAGACCAAAAGTTTCCCCTTTATTTACTTTATTGTATGTAGGGTTTGTTTCAGTTTTAAGTTTTGATATTTGGTAATGATTTATAGGGATGTTTGGATTTGAACTCATTATGTAGCCCAGACCTATCTTGAGTTATCCTCAATCCCTCTTATTCAGCCATCTGAGTGCTAAAGTGACAACTGTGTGTCATTATTCTCTCTCTCTCTCTCTCTCTCTCTCTCTCTCTCTCTCTCTCTCTCTCTCTGTGTAGTTATTTGAGGGTAACTGTTATAGGCACCCATATGTATACATGCACTGGAGATAGGAAGAGGACATCATGTGACCTGTCCTATCATTCTACCTCATTCCTTTGAGACAGGGTCTCTTACAGAATCTGTCACTAAGCTGGAGGCAAATCAAGCTCAAGGAATCCTATCTCAGGCTGTTCCCCATAGCACTGAGGTTACAGAACATGGCCACACCCAGTTTAGCAAAGCTGTTTTGAGTACTTTCTCTGCTAGACTTGTTACTACTTATTAGATCATTGTGTAAAACCTGGGAAAGAATCATTTGATGGCAGGGTGTGGGGATAGGTCTCTACTCCCTCTTGCAGTGTTTAAATCTAGCAATGATTTACCAAGTGTCCTTATATAGAAATGAGCAGGTTAGCGGTTCCAGAACCTGAAGTAAGAAGTCCCAAATGAGACAGAAATGGGTGTACTATCTCAGAACCTTATTAGTTCTCTGAGAAGGAAGGTCTGATGGCACTCAATTGTTTATGACTAAACTAGTTATAGAATTGGACTATGCCTATTTTGTTTCTAGCTAGATGACAACATAATTTTCAATGAAAACAAAGCATCTTTAGGAACACTTAAATGACATGGACAGTCAGGTCAAAGATATGGAAATTCACAAAGATAGCATCATTTCTAAATGTGGTTGTGTTTAGCCTTTCCCTTTACTGAAAATACTGTGACTGTCTTTGGCAAACATGATGAAATCGAAATATAGGCATGTCCTCTTTAGAAAGTAACTGCTTTAAATTGGATAGATTTCACTCATTTTTAGTGAAATATTTTGAAAATTATGTCTTCGTAAACCAAACTATGAATGACAGGGTTGAATACATCTTCCAGTTTAAAATGTGGCTCTCTTTGTGGTGAATGAACTTGTTGTGGTAAAGTTTTTGGAAGTAAATCCTCAGAATAATTTGGGGTGAGGAAAAATACTATTTTAAAATAAACCAACCTATAATCTTTAAATCTTAAAAGTCATCATATTTTGAAAGAAATTAAATTAATAATTGTTCATAGTACAAAGAGCATATTTTTGCATTATAGCATGTAAT
Source organism: Phodopus roborovskii (assembly GCF_943737965.1). NCBI lineage: Eukaryota > Metazoa > Chordata > Mammalia > Rodentia > Cricetidae > Phodopus > Phodopus roborovskii. The sequence goes on from NW_026126480.1 coordinate 3,899,547, forward strand.
CATGATTTAAAGTAAATTACATTCAAATTTTAATGGATGAGAGTATAACAGTGTGACCTTGATCATCTCAAAATTAATTGATACTTTGGGGGGTTAATATTAAAGCTCTGATTTCATTATTTCCTGATTTGGCAACTGGAAAAGTGATTCCCAGAAATAGTGAACATTTCCTTTCCAGGTTAACTTTCCCATCACTTCATACTGCTTATGTGATAGTGTTCCTGCCTAGATGCATCATTTCTCGAAAGGTCTTGCTCCTCTGATATAAAATTCTCTTTCCTAGGACCTGTATTTCGTGTGTGGACCAGGGAGGAGGGAAAAGTGAGATGCCAAATAGTGTGGAGTATTTGTTACTGAGAGGCTCCATCCAAAAAGGGCTTGTAACAAAGTGTACAGTCTTGTAGCCCAGCTGTGTGGAGCATTGATTGCTTCTGCCTAGAGCAGGGATACTGTCAAGTTGCTCTGTGAGTTGAGTCATCTATTGACAAAGAGCTACCAGCCCGCAGATAATGCTGTGCAGAGCTGCTCTCGCTGCTCCCTCTGCTCCCACGATGAACCGCTTATAGCAGCTGTCAAAGATACTGAGGCATCCACAGAGAGAAAAGACTTTTACAACTGCCTGGAAGAAAGGGGTGTGAGGGAGAAAGCCTTTCTATGCAGAGCTGACCAAAGAAAAGAGTAGGCAGCAGTACAATATGAATGCATACCTCACCAAGCAACACAGCTGCAGCCGGGGGTCCGATGGGATGGATGTCGGCAGGAGTGTGCCCACCCTCATCAGAGATGCCCACTGTGCCTGTGGCTGGCAGAGGAATGCTCAGGGTCTCGGGTACAGTTCTCAAACTATGCCCCCTTCAGGACCTGGGGGCTCAGCTTCAAACAGGACCAAGCTGGTCACCTTGTGGGACAGTGTACGGAAAAGCCCCCACAAGACCATCACTAAAGGCAAGGGGAATTGTGGGGAACGTTGTGCTTGCCCACATGGTTGGTTCAGCCCTGCACAGGTGAGCTTTTTCTTTGTGACTTTCGTTCTGTGCCTTAAGAAAGTTGTGTTTAAGGTCAGGGTGGCTTGAAAACTTTGCTGAGTCTCCTCGCTGACTGGGTTTGACTGCTTGGAAAAAAAAATGTTTGGACGAAGAGAGAGATAGAGAGAGAGAGAGACAGAGAGAGAGAGAGACAGAGAGAGAAAGACAGAGAGAGAGAGAGAGAGAGAGAGAGAGAGAGAGAGAGAGAGAGAGAGAGAGAGAGAGAGAGCTTTCTAGTTTCACACGTGTCTGTGGTTTTACACTTGTGGGCAGCGGGTTGAAATCCAGGGATACTATGAGTGGGTGTCAGTGACTTTTCCTCCAGCTCATGTTCTCAGATCCCCAAATGAAATGATTTTTATGATTCTGTAGCAGGGTCTGTTAGCAGCCTTCTACTTGTAATCATAGTTCACTTTTCTCTTCAGCCTCCTTTTAAAATTATTATTATTACTTTAAGGAATAGAAAGAAAATGAATTTTAATCAGACACTTCCCAGCTTGATAAAAATAAAAGAACATTTATTTTTCCACCACAGGAAAGAATAGAAACTTGATGTGTGTTATTCTGGTTTTACTCTTATGGTACTATATGTCTTAACAAATGAAAAGACTAATTGGAAGCAAAAGGGAGGGTGAGCCTACTTTGAATAAAAGAGGGAAGTACATTTTATCATGGAGAAGGAATAAGGTCATTTATATTGGGACTACAACCATGACTTTCTGATCATATGCATATTTATTTAATTTGATTCCTACATGTCTTTTGCCCTGGAAATACTAGCCTTTTACCAGTAATATAATGGACTTATTTTTGTTTTCCTGCTTTCAAGAAATGGGGAGGCAACTTCCTGCAAACGCTGTAAATATAAATAAAATGCACCTGTAGAGCAGAGATTATTCTCAAATATGCACTGGAAAGAAAAGGCTGTTTTTTTTGGGGGGGGTGAAATCTCAATTTCAGCATTTTTAATACAACTGAGAAGTGAATATTGATCATGAATAAAATGTTATGATCTAAGAGATGTAGAGGGTGCTTTAATTTCAATAATAGTTTTTCTTAAGTACTTCCAAGAATGCCATATATCACTACTTTTTAACAGTATGGTTATATATTCGTGGCCAAGCATATATGGTTTTGTGATTCATTGATAAGGAAATAGAAGATTTACTTAGAAAGACAGAATCAAAGATCCTGTTTTACCAATTAGTTCAGCTTTAACCTGGTGTTGGGAAATTTGGGCAAATTTTAAAATTAATATGAAGTTCAAACTGAATAAGGATTCTTGAAAATTGTGATGATTCTGTGTGCTCATGGGCAAAATATTGGCTTAATATTCTTTAACCTATAAGTATGTTTAGGTTGCATTAAATACTCCTAAGAAGACAAAACTTAATAACATATACCTTATAATTTTTGCACAGAGAAATCAAATTTGGTTTATTATTTGAATCCCTTTTTAATTCAAGAGGTAATATGATTTTAGAATAAATAATAATTTTCCAAACCCAAATCTGTAATACTACCTTATAATAACAACATAACAAAAATATTAATAAATGTTCCAGCCCAGGGAAACTTCTTACTTTCTTCTTTTTTAACAAAGTCAACTCCCTGCTTGCCTGAAATTTATAGCTAGTTAATTCGTTAAAGGGATTGAAATAGACCTTGCACTGATAAATAAGTGGCCAGAGACATATGAGAAGGCAATAAATTAAAGCAGCAGCCCCAATGTCCTTTACTCCTTACCATATACATTTCTGGGCATTTTCTTTCAATCACGTGTACTTTACTATTGGCTAGCATAGTGAGCCTCAATGTTGAAGTTATTATTCCGTATTGCTTAAGCTTTTCAATGTTATGATACCCTTTCCTCACAAAAATTTTCCTTTCCACTCTGTCTTATCTCAGACCTGTAAAAACTTTATACTATCCTGATTAATCTCTCCATTTTACCCTTTTCTGCACCCATCCAAATAGATGATAAGAAATAACTAACTTCTTAATTCATGTATGTACATACACTTAATATATTCTGCCAATATCTCTAATACTGAACTATCTGTCTATCCTATTTGTGTACATGCTATATTATGTACATATATTCATATGTTTATAAAATATGTATGCATATGTGTATGGAGCTTTACATACATGGAAATTATCATTCTATATCATTTGTAGTTTATCACTGGGAAACTATTAACTTACATTCCAAAGAATGCTTCATTTTCTTCATGTGAAATGTTTCTTCATTTAAAACATTTCTCTTATAATTTAAAGAAATGTCCTGAGAGGGTGAGGCCTTCCAGAAGAGATCATCAAAATCTGTTAGAGTCATTTGAGGTAGGGCCAAGGCCCTCCCTCATGTCTCTAGGCTAAGGGAGTATCCTTCCATGGGGAATGTTCTCCTGAAGTCCTTTCATGACCAGGAATACATCCTGGTTCCACTGTCAGAGGTCCCATAGACTGCCCAGGCCTTCTGATACTCATGTGGGGGAGCATGGGAAGATGGGAAGGAGAGGGAACCAGGATTGATATGTAAAATAAGAAAAAATAAAAAATAAGATAAATAAAACATATACACACACACTGGGCAGTTAAACATGTCTTTAATCCCAGCACTTGGGAGGCAGAGGCAGTCAGATCTCTGTGAGTTCAAGACCAGCCTGGTCTACAAGAGATAGTCCCAGTACAGGCTCCAAAGTAATACAGAGAAACCCTGTCTCAACAAAACAAAACAAAACAAAACACAAAAACAAAAACAAAACAACATAAAAACCACACACACACACACACACACAGGAGTAAACTAAAAGCATAAAGAAATGTATAACAAAAAATATGCTGAAGTATAAACATATGCATGCCTATGTCTTGATTCATTCATATGTACACTTGTACCACCTAACAAATATTTTAATTGTATGCATATGTCTGATCACTCAGAGAGTTTATATACTGTCGCAAACTCAAGATGTACATGCCTGTGCATGTCTGTCAATATAAGGATGTTTTGAGAGTTTTTTAATACTATTTTACCCTTCAATTTCACAAATAGGTTGTGAAAATGTTCTAATATCAAGGTTGACTGCTAATGACCGTAAAAACAACAATTTTTGTACAGCAAAAAGAAAAAGAAAGATACACATTTTAGAATATCCCAGTAACCCATTTGTGGCTTAAAGGGGACCTGAAGAATCTTAGTGCTTGAGAGCTGAGATAGTATTCTCATAGATATTTACTGTGTTGCCTGGAAATCAGCAATGTGATTTCCAGCTGCTATAATAGAGGACTAGATTAATGATTTGACTTCCTCTCAAGGATCTTTGCCAAATTCCTGTCATTTAGGGTGCTGAGAACTAACAAAACTCTGTCATTATGTTTCTCCTTAGTTGGTAAAAAGTTATTATAACCATAATGATGGGCCATAAAATGGAAAATTGTAGTATCTACACATGAGTTATTTAATGCATGTATAAAATATTAGAGTTGTCCTTGCAAAGAAACATACCTATCATTCCTTATATGACATTTCTTTCTACTTCAGGTTAAAATTAGGGAAACAGAACAGAAACATGCTTGGAGATCATTGTCATATGTATTTATTTCTCATTCTTCATTATTCATTGGTTATTCAACGACTGTATACTGGATGCCTATGATATAGCCCTATTTCACACCCTGTGGATATTCTGGGAAACAAAGTAGACTTCTACTGCCTTAGAGTCCATATATTATCATGGTGTATGCATTTGGCTATTATATCATGCCCTAAAATTTTCAAGGTATGTGGCAGTTCCCATAGTGTGCATTTTTCCTCTTTCCTTGGGCTGTGGTAAGGAATTTCTAGCATATGCATGTAAATCACTTATCATGGTGTTTTCACTTGCAAAAGCTGAATAAATGTTGTGAATGGAAAAAAAAAAAAGAAAACTCCACAATCAATGAAGCTATTATAACATTATTTTTCCTTATAATATATTATTGTCTTACAAGAAAGAAAATGTACACATCGGTAAGGGGTCTATAGAGGTGATATCACTTGGACTAATTGGATTGAAATGTTGAATTAAGTTGATAAAAATAAGTAAACCTTTTGAATTAAATGTTTTGTTGAAAACTGTTCTTACTTCCCACTGTCCTCTAACACTCATCCTATGTTCCCCACATTCATACTTTTATTTTTGTTTTTGTTTTGTTTGTGATCCAGTGAGTTTTCCTGAAGCTAACTGGGTGATATTGGGTTTAGAGTTCTCCTTTGGAACACCAGCAGGTATACAGCTGAAGACAATGACTCCTACTTTCCCCAAATCTTTCAATAGACAACAGATCAATGGCGAGGAATAGGATCCCATGTGTGCCCCGCACCAACCATCCCTATTGATTGTCAATAGGCTAGTCTTTTACAGGCCTATTGTAGGTAACAAACTTTTTGAGACTGATGAATATAAAAAAAAATTAATGCAATATTCTGTTGTCCATGTTGAACTTCACATAGGTCTTCCCACTCAGAATCCTGGCCCCAGAAGGGAAGGTTTCTCAGCATAGGAAAATGAGGTGGGTTATAGGGCCAAGGGATATTTAGTTCTTGGTGGGTCTACATAATAACCCCTGAGTGCATGCTCTGTCACTTTCTGTATGTTGAGCCTCTGGACAAATGAACACTTCTAGACCCAAGTTTCTCCAGTCTTGCTGTTTTTCTTGCTGAGTCCCTAAATCCCCTTCAATTCTGTCTTAGCCAGGTTCTACTGTTTTGATAAAACACTGTGACAAAAAGAAACTTGGGGAGGAAAGGGTTTATTTTGTCTTATAGCTTATAGTCCATCATGAAGTGAAGGCTGGAGGCAAGGACTGAAGCAGAAGCTGTGTAAGAATGCTTTTCAATGGCTTGCTCTTCAGGGCTTGCTCAGCTGGCTTTCTTATATACTCCAGGACCACCTGCTCAGGGATGTCACTACCCACAGTGGCCTGGACTCTTTCATGTCAATCATTAATAAAATATTCTAAGGATTTCCCATATGCTGATCTTATGGAGACATTTTTTTTTCAATTGAAGTTCCCTCCTTTCAGATGACTTTAGTATATATCAAATTCAAAAAAAAAAAAAAAAAAAAAAAACTAACCAGACAAGCACTAATATGCACTCACTTTACAAACTGATATCCATAAACTCATGAGAGGCACTCTGGAGTTTACACTTCAGTTTCAGATAATCTAAATTTAAAATAACAGGCTCTGTGTGGTCTCTTTTGCTTAATGTCCAAAAACCTCATTTTTCTCTCCTGTAAAATGCCAGATGAGAAAGTCATGTTGCAGAGAAATGAAATTAAAAATTGAATACAATTTCTATAAATACCCCAGCATGGCACCCAGAGCTTAATTGTTCAGCATGTGGTATTATTACTACCAGTGATATCATAATTTTTTATTTTCCTAACCTGAAGTACTTACTAACCTCCTGAATTATGCCCTTTCATTAGAATTTTTATGGCTCCTCTTTAATGATGAAGGTTAAGCCAGGCAATTGTCCAGAAAATTTTGGCATAGGTCTGTACCACTAGGTGACATTTTGTCCTTCAGATTCTCAGAAATTTAAAACTGTGCACACACACACACACACACAGAGAGAGAGAGAGAGAGAGAGAGAGAGAGAGAGAGAGAGAGAGATGGAGGGAAGGAGGGGAGGGGAAGTCAATTAGGATTATCTTGATAAAGAATCATTCTCATGATATTATATTCAAAAGTTAAGAAAAATTAGATTTTCATACATACTACTTCCTTTGAGGGGGAGAGCTGAATTTGAAATATTTAGCCAAGCTCTGTAAATCTAAATCTCCCCTCAACAATCCTCTGGCATTAACTCAAAAATTAGCAATTTGCAACAACATTGAATGAACAACTTTTTAATCCAAGAAGTAAAACTTCACAACACTGAATCTCAGCTTCAGCTTATGACCAATCAGAAGTATCACAAAGCTTCTTATAGCTCTTTGCCTTCTTTGAACTATCTCTCTAGTAACCAAAGGGAATGAGGCTCTTTTTTTCTTTTTTTCTTTTTTCTTTTTTTTTTTTTTTTTTTTTTTTTTTTAATTTCTGGGAAACACCAGGCATTCTGGTGAAGGGAAATATAAGTCAAGGAAGAATGAAAGTTCCTGTGGCAGGCTTTAAGCCACTCAACATCCCTGCTACCCACAGCACTGGGTGCTGACATCAGCAGAGTCCTCTGCAGAGGGCACAACAAGGAGAAACTCAGCACAGAAGGCTGGATGGAGAAGAGCAAAGGTTCCATTGCATCTACTGAGTCCTCCTGATGCTGCTGGAGAAGGCATTGAAGTAGGGGCTTAACACACTCAGTCTCCTTTAACACTGAAAAAGTCCTATTTAGTCCCTGTGTGAAGCTACAGAAAATATAGCTTATAGCAACTTGGTCACAGTCACATTACTGAAAAGAGTGGAACTGGTTTTAACTACGTATGTGCCTTTGGCTCACATAGTCTTCCTACCCCATTTGACAGAGCACTTGTTGTCAGCTATGGAAAGGAGACTGCTACCACATACAATCACCACACACATTATAGACCTCTATAATTGCCCAATTTACCAAAAAATTTCCATAAAGGTTTAGAGTAATGCACATGTTTAGGGAGACTGGTTTCCAATTGTAGAAGCCTAATTTCCTTTTTCTTCTGCATTATTTGTCCCAGTAATCCTACTGACATCTTTGTAGGTCATTGCCCTGACACATCAGGGTGAGGGACAGTGCCAAGATGAAGTGTTGAAAGCTATGAGCATCAACGCTACAATGAGATACTTATCCTAACCTCATTAATTTGTACTATCCTCAAGTTGCATTAGGTCTGCAATGTATGAAGTGAGGAATGGAGAACAACTGGTTAAAATGTTAAAATGAGGTAGAAATCCATAGCAATGTTGTTTTTAGTCCCCACATACTATGTCACATTGCCCAGAGTTTCTCAGTCTCAGATATTTGTTCTGTCTATGCATTAAAGTAGAGAACAAAAGGCTAATACTTAAGTGTCCCTTAGATACCACTGTCTCTATGGTCTACTTTACTATTTCTCACATTCCTTGATTTGTTACTGTCATTCTTTTGGTGTTCTTCACTGAAATTATACTGCATTCCAGTCCTTTAAATTTTCAAATGCATCTAGATGCTTTATGATTATGTCAGCTCTGAATGGGAACTTTTTGCCCACCTAATAGATTTTCCAAATGAGACACTGAAGCCTAGACAAGTTAAGAGACTTGCCCAAGGCCATTTAGTTTGTGGCAGGCTTAGTTTGGCCTGGGTTTCTGAACTCAGAATTGAATTATCTTTTTACTTTTCCAAGATACTCTCTCTCTCAGCCCTCTGCACTCATCTTTATGGGGATTTCTGCCAGAAAAATTTTTAGTCATGGAAGGTACTGGGAACTGAACAATATATATATAGTTAACAGTAAGTTTTTCCACCTGCTGGTCTGGTCCCACCACCATGCCAGCCCCAAATAACACACTGAGACTCCGTATTTGATATAAAGCTGTTGGCCAGTTACTAGTTTCTTATTGGTTAGCTCTGTCTTAAATATTAACCCATTTCTATTAATCTAAGTACTTCCATATGGCTGTATCATACTGGAGAGTGGGGCTAGTGTTCTTCCCTCTCTGCCCTCCATCTTTGATCTCCTCCCTATTACTTCCTCCCTCCTCCTAGTCTCCTAGTCCTGCCTATCTTGCTTTCCTGTTGGCCAACAGTGCTTTATTCATTAACCAATACGAGAAACATATTTACAGAATGGTATCTCCCATCATTATATTAATACACAAACCTAATTTTTACTTATAAGTAAAACCAGTAGTTCTGAAAAATAAGAGAACCAATGGAAAAACATTATTTTTGTGCTGGTTTTTATTTGTTTGCTTAGTTTGGTTTTCTGAGAAATAGTTTTGCTGTGTGGGCTCGGCTGTTCTAGAACACATGGCAGGCTCTTGTATCATATTCCTGAGTAATGTGATTATAGGTATTACCATCCATTCTTGTTTAGGAAACACTTCACATGCAGGAAGATGCTTTTGTGTTGACAATGTTTAGGATGTTAGACTGACATTTAGAAGTAGGAGACCAGGGATGCTAGATATACTAAACTATTCAGAATAGTCCTGTAGAGCAATAAATTCCATCAGCTACATACTATAATTTTGAACTTTAATCTGGATATTGATGATACAGATTATCAAGAAAAATTACCCAAACAAGCTTAGATTTTATAAATAAATGCAAAATGCCCTTGAAAATGTTTATCATTAAATTATCTAGTACAATTTCTGTATATATCAGGGAACTTTGTACTTAACCCTATTGTAGTTACAGAGTTGTTTGCCATTTTGGAAGACTTCCGGGTTTATGCTGATCCTGTTTCAGGTAGTAGCTTTCTTAATATACCTCTTTAGCATTAATCTGTACTTGTAGGCTTCATCAACAGAGGTGGAACTGAACAGATTTCAGCAATCTTCAAGTAAATCTAGATCCACCTTTTGTTTGTTTTACTTTTATGTTTTATTTTATTAGCTGGCATATAATAAATATTTGGAATGTGCAACTCCAATGTGTGTGTATGTTGTGGTGTGGGCTGGGAGCTAATTATTAAACATTTAAAAACTTTTCTTTTAGTTATTTTGGAATATACTTTACAGTGTCATTAACTAGAGTTACCTGTGCCCAAGAAAGTAAAATGTGACCAAAGGATATATAATTACATGTTTTAAATTAGTAGGAACATGAAATTCAGGAGCTCATAGAATTTCATTAATAAATGATTTTAAAAGACTTCATTCCCTTAAAAGATCTGTGGTATAAAATTTCTTGAATGCTACTTATGTTAAATTTTTTTTTCTTTCATCACCATCACTATTTTAAACGTGTGTTCCTACATTGAGCAGAGAGCTCACATACTTCTGCACTTACCTGCCCTAACACCCCTTAGGGTGTTAGATATATTAATTTATTTTTTTATTTATTTTATATAACCAAGTCCATTTAAATGAAAACAAACATTTATAGACAATATTTGGGAATTTGGGCGTCGTTCTTTCCAAACTTCTTCCTGCTGGTAAGGGGCGCTGTCATGGGGGATTCTAAGAAGATGCAGAAATCCTGGCTGTAATCTGTAATTTTTAACTATTTATTTTTATTTATATGTGTGAGCATGGGAGAGTTCTTGGAGGCCAAAAAAGAGTTTTGGATCTTTTGGAGCTACAGTTACAAGTGATTATGAGCTACCTGACATGGATGTTGAGAGGTAAACATGGGATCTTTTGTAAAAGCAACAGATCCTCTCCACTGTTAAAGTTACCTCTCAAGCTCTAAATTTATTTCCTACCTATCAGTGCCCATTTTTAATCAAGAAATTGAATTTTGAAGTATGAGAAATCAGTGATATTACCTTTACAGGATAGGGGATTTTAATTGGCACATAAAATCATGAAAGCTATGTACTTTGTGGGTACAATGGTGTACTAATACATGTAGATATGACACTGTGGCCAACTCAAGATTAACTTATATCTCCTTAGTTACAGGCTCCATATAAAACTTTTTTTTTTTTTTCATTCCTGAGACTAAGACTAAAATATATGACCTGTTTGTTTGCAAGAATATGACATTCTTTTCTACCTCAATTACCTACAATTATCTTTTAAATAATACACACATCAAATAATTTCCTTTAATCTTTCGTCACACATCAATTATTATTTGTTTTTCATATGAATTCATAACTAGAATAATTATGTCTGCTCTTTAATATTAATATGCTTTTTAAGGAAGTGGTATATTTTATTCCATGACAATCCATATTTATTAATTATCAGAATATGTAAGCATTTGACTCTTTTAATACATCATCTAATATAATTGAGTTTTCATGCTAAAAAGTGCGTACATTAAATGGTGGAATTTTTTGGGGTTTTTTTTCCTATTGACTTCAGTTTTTGCACATTGTAAAAATTTGCATTAGGTAACTGTAGTATCTATAAATTTCATTTCACATGAAGATAGGAAGGAAATAAAATATACTCATTATTTAATGGAACTATTAGCCCCTATAAGAACAGGACCACTGGTTCAGACATTCAAAACTATTGTGCATGTTTAAATTGCTCTTAAAATAGTTCAGAATTCAGCAAAGTACACTTTGTAAACCAAAGCCGGCCTGCTCACTGTCTTGTATAGTCTATGAACTAAGGAAAATGTATATATTTTAATAGCTAAAAACATCATGGGAATATTATTTCAAAGAAGACAGCTATATGAAATCATTTTGTGTTACCTGTAAATTATTTTTATTCAGTCACTCAGGCATTCTATCTGCAGTATATTGTCTACCTATACAGAAGCAGTATGCACATTAATGTGTGTTTTGTTTTCTCTTAAGTCTGATTCTTTTTCTGTTCTACAGTACTTTTCAAACATTGGGATAACTATTCAAAACTCAGTTTCAGCTATCCAAGTAGGCTGTAGTGTCAGTGAAAAAAGCAGAATACTACATTTGAAAGCACAGAGAAGCAAACTGCTTGTTTTACATGTCAATCCCAATTCCTTCTCTCTCCCCTCCTCCTCTGCCCCCAACTGGCCCTCTACCCATCCCCTTTCTGCTCCCCAGGGAAGGTGAGGCCTTCCATGGGAGATATTCAAAATCTGTCAGATCATTTGAAGCAGGGTCTAGGCCCTCCTCTTGTGCCTAGGCTGAGAGAGTATCGCTCTTTGTAGAGTGGGCTCCCAAAGTCCATACTTTAAAACTAGGGAATCTATTTGACTTAATATTAACTACATAGGAGTCAGTCCATTGCAAGGTTGAGATAATGTCACAACATAGTGTCTTATATTTAGTTCTTATACACTCCAATGTAGATTCTCTAATGTGTTTTCTCAATCATTTTTGAACTAAATATAAATGCTCAGAGTATTGTAATTAGCATCACCACATTGAGAACCCATGAATGAACACACTTTTGAAATTTATCATGACAGCCAGTGGTTTTCATTAGTGGTGCATATCAGTGACATAGCCTTATGTACATATGTTATAGTTACTTGTCCATGACTTAATTATTCATCAAGACCCCGTTTTATTTGCCTGTTGCTTGTACTTACATAGTGACCTGTCATTTCTTTGATATATTTTGCTTATTCTCTACCACACAAGTTCACGTCCTTAATTGAAGTGCTTTTTTATATTCAGCCTTCAATTTCACTTAATTTACCAAGTAAAATTTAAAACTAAGTCAATAGTTTTATAGTTTTGTCTTTAAAAATGACATTTTACTACGCTAAAATAATTTTATTTTTCAGTTAGAGAAATAACACAAACTGACAGTAAACATGAGCTAAAGATGTTAGAATCTCAAAGACACATGTAATTTCACCTAGAGTTTGCCATTATTAAAATTATATCTTCATAATTGTGTGTGTGTATGTGTGTGTGTGTGTGTGTGTGTGTGTGTGTGTGTGTGTGTGTGTGTGCGCGCGCACACATGTGTGCAGTGTTTGGAGGCCAGAGATTGATGTCAAAGTGTTTTTTCCACTTTCTTTCCCAAGATAGGATCGCTGAATCTGGAGTTCACTGTTTTGGTAGACTGCCTGGCCAGAGGGCTTTGGAGATCAATCTGTCTCCACCTTCCCAGTGCTGTGCTTTAGGGGCACACTGCTACATCTGATGGGGGATCTGAACTCAGGCTGTTATGCTTGTACTGGAGTGCTTTACCAACTGAGTCCTCATCCAGCCCTGCTTTGCAGTCCATTTTACACCTGCAAACATCTTCAGCAGTGAATACGTGGTTTTCATTTACCTGTTCATAAATGTAGCTAAACATAGTCAAACATGTACTGAGCAGATGAGTTAATATTAAATTATACACGTTTTTGCTTTTATTAAAGTAGATCTTTTTTCTTGCATAATGTATCCTGATTACAGTTTCTACTTCATTACTCTTCCCAGTTCATCCCCATCTCCTTTTCCATCCAGATCCATTCAATTTCTGTCTCTCATTACAAAACAAACAGGCTTCTAAGGGATAATAATAAAGTGAAATATAATACAAATCTAGAAACCATAACATATATGAAAAGTACTGATAGGGTGAAAAGAGGGAATAAATTATATGGTTCTTAATTAAAATCATATTGTCAACATTTTCCCATGTTGTTAATTATTTTGTATTATGAATTATTTGGTGTAAGTTTTAATCACTAAAGCCATATTGTTGGATATTTGAGTTATCTTGGGAGATTTTTTTTTAAAATTTTGCTATGAAAATCACTGAAGTAATCATTTGTGTGTATTTGACTTTGATAACATTTCTCCTGGTGGATGAGTTTTCAGGCAAGGGTACTGAAGCAAAGATATGACATTTTTTAAGTCTCATACTATTTACATAGTCCTTCTGTCAATATTTATTTAAAAATTAATTGTTGAGCTATCCCATATCCCAAAGCACCATGTTATTCAATGGAGAATGAGAGAGTGATTCTTGTCCCACAGAGCTTAGAATTAATTGCCAAATTACTTTAAAGAAGATTTGCATATTTATAACCCTGCCATCATGGGAGTACGTGAGCACATCTTTCCTCCACATTTGTATACCTTTGGTAATTTAACCTTTGTAAAATTCTTAATGAAATTAGTAAAATAAAAAGTTCATGCCATTGGTAACTTCAGTTGGTTTTTATTGTTAATTAGAATGCGAATTTTGTGTGCCTTTTGTAGATACTCTGCATGGCCCCTCTCTAATAACTCAGTAGTACACAGGTGACAGTTAATACATGCCTTGTCAATTGAAGAGATGAGAGGAATAATGCATAATGGATAGTTATATATTCAGAAGAGTAGTTTGTATTTAAAAGTCCTGGTGAAAGAAATTTCCACCTATTCCAAATATAGAAATGTAGGTGATACTTCACTAATTCATAGGTGATCTGTGAGTTCCTATCACTATACTTCATTCCTTCAATCTTCCCTCTGAAAGGAAAGGAACTAACCATTCTTTTCAACCTGATGTAAGTGAGCAAGCTTGTATGTGTGACAGATGCAATGGTAATTAGTGTAACAGGCAGAGGTAGACAAGCTGTCCCTCTAAGTCTAGAGAGTTTGCTAGAGTTAAATTGGCAGTAGGAAAACTAGAAGTAGTAGGGTATGGAGAAAGCTATCCCAAAAGTTTCCCCCTTCACTATAGATAACTATCTATGGGTAAGTTTTCCCCCTTCACTATAGATAACTATCTATGGGTAAGAGTTGAGTCAAATTCATACAAATACACATGAGGTATTTCTGTACTTCTGTACAGAAATTCTATCCCTCATCTTAAAAGAAATTAAAATATACAAGGATAATGTCAAATTTTAGTCCTTAAAACATACTGTTTTTCATTGTTGGTGTAAATATTTAGAAAAGAAGAAACTGATGAGCCCTACTAGTCTCTGGATTCCTTTTAACAAAATACCCTCTAGCTGTTCTAAAAATAAAAATGGAAAAAGGGAGAGTGAGAGAGAGAGAGAGAGAGAGAGAGAGAAGGAGTTAGGGAGAGAGGAAGGAAGGGAGGAAGGAAGGAAGGAAGGAAGGAAGGAAGGAAGGAAGGGAGGGAGGGAGGAAGGAGAGAAGGAAGATCTGCAATTGGGAGATAGTCTGGCCTCTAGGACAGGAAAAATGAATGGACATATAAGAGTTAAATAGGTTGAGAAGTGAGCATAGATTAAGAAGCAAGATTCTCTTTAGTTTATGAAAGCTCCTCTAACTAGGAATTCCTAATTGATTTGTAATTATTATTTTCCAGTAGTTAAGCAGAATAACAATATAACAATTGAAATTATGACCACAGGGCTCTTTATACATCTCACCTTGGGCTTCCAGCTTACCTTCATAACTCTCTTTGCCCTGCAATCCAACCTGTCCTGCAATAAACCTGGTTTGGCAAGGCTGAAACTGGGGCTTTACTTCAGCTCTAGCTGAAACCCCAATAACTAGTCACTATTAATTAACACAATTAAATTTCAGAGCATCTCAAACACTTCCATTTTTTTCCGCTTCTACTTCCAGAGTCTATTCACAATAGCTAGTACCACTTGCTTCCCTTTGATCCATTGTGAATGTTGTTACTAAATTTATCACTTAGATATTTTCCCTCATTTAATATTTATCTCTATTCATATTACTCAATGTTTCAAAAACAAATTAGTAAACATAACACTTCCTTTAAGTGCAATCTAGTGTGGGGACAAGGTAAGCATGTCTGGAAATGTTGGTGAGTGGTTCACACAAGAGTGAAAACAGCAAGTACTTGTTTCTTTTTTATTAAATGATTCATTTTCAGAGACCTTTATCTCTACTGGAGTTGGGTAGAGTTCCTGAGATATTTGTTTTAAGTGTGAAGAGGTTCTTTTGTGTGTGTGTGTGTGTGTGTGTGTGTGTGTGTGTGTGTGTGTGTGTGTGTGATAATTATAATCATGGGAAACAGGTTACCAAATACTGTTTTACAGAGTGGGTGTGGACTTCTTAGCAGAACCCTGGAAGCTGTCTTTAGTTTGGTGTAAGGCTGAGTTCAGGCCTCTCTCCAGCTACTCTTTGTTGTGATCTGATCATGACCAGTCACTCACCATTCCCTGATTCCCTGAAGCCACCATGCAGCGTCCTGTAATTCCTTCCTCTGTCTATTATAACAGTCTCCATCCCTGTGCCTGATTTAATCACATTCATTATTAAAGAATCCTCTCTCATTGTGTGCTTTGTGTTCCCAGTGAATGCTGTACAGATGCCGGCTGTTCAGTTAACACTGTGATTACTTCCATGCCTGCTTCATCCATCATACTGCAAGCTTTGTGACATCACTATACTCTACTTATTTCTGGATTCTGAGTTCTAAGATAGTAGATGATGATCTTTAAACTGTATTTGTATATAGTATAAAGTATATTTGTATACTATATTTTCAAAATTTGGTAGGGGAAGAATAGTGCTGTCTTAGGCAAGGCCAGCTCAGGATAACTTCTTTAGGGTATATAGTAATTAGTCCCCAAAATGCATAATGTATCATTCTGAATGCCCAGATAATCCCTCTAATCATTTTAGGAGAATAAGGAACCAAGAAATTAACTCAGAGTCACTAAAATGTGTATTATTTTGCAGTCCGTAAAAATTATGTATTTCAGTGAGAAATATGTCACACCTATATTAAATAGCATGAGAATAGAAACACCCATACTCAAAAGCACCAGTGTTGACTTGTTTACTAATTAATATATATTTATTACTCATAAATTACCCAAAACCCCCTTCCTAATGACTTGACAATATAGCAAGAAGTACAATCTGTAATCTAGTGGGGAAATAAAATTAACACATAATATTTCTTTAGATAGGGATGTACTACTAAAAATCCAGCAAGACAATATGAATAAACAGGAAAGTACTTCTTTAAAGAGATGTTGAAGTGAAGGAAGGAATTATTAATAGGGATAAAACAATTTAGTTGATAACTGAGAATGAAAGTGTAAAGAAAGAAGCCTTGTGGTGATCCTTAGTTGATAATCACAAATAAAGAGAAAGGGGTATCGGAGACCTCAGGTCGTGTGTGACATACTCTCGCAATACAAGAAAGTTGGTGTGGAGAAAAGAAAGTACAGAGGTGAAGGGAAGTGATGGAAGTAAAGATAGGTAAGTTTGAGGCATGTAGACTTTAGAGGTCTTGAGGATATTTTGGTCAGACTAAACTGATGACCACTGTTATGTAAAGACACACCATAATCTAAGAAACATAGTGATATTGGGCTGTCAGTAGACTAGTTAGAATGCTGTTTAATACATCTCCAAGAAAGAAATCATAATAGCCAGACTCAGGTGTCAGTAACAGGAAACTATATGGGTTGAGGTTACATTTTATGTGCAGAGCAATGGATCAAACTGTGTAGATCCCAAAGACAGAGTATGACAAGTAGATCATGGCCTACTAGAGTTATGAATTTGACCCTTCCCTCCTGCTTCAGCTCTACACTTAACTCTTCCTCCTGATATGTTTATGAAGAAGGCATTTGGAATAACTCATTTAAATGTATTTGGGGGTGACCACTAAAGGTATAATAGGCTAATGAATAGGGATATGGCCTGAGTGGGATGCTAAGAAAAAAATAATCAGTTGGCCCTACAGAAAGTTATTGTAATATTTTTATAGCAATTTCTGTTCTTTTTCCCTTTATATTTCATCTCAAATATGAAATCATAAGTACATTTCCAGGACACTGCCCACTAGATGAAGATCTAGTAACTGTTGGAAGCAGAAGCAGATACCCACAGCTCAACACTAAGCAGAACTCTTGGAATCCAGTTGTAGACAGGGAGAAGTGATGGGCAAAGGGGTCAAGACCAGGCTGCAGAAACCCATAGAAACTGCTAACCTGAACAAGGGGGAACTCATGGACTCCAGTCTGATAGCTGGGAAATGAGCATAGGACCAACCCAGACCCACTGAATGTAGGTGTTGGGAGAACTGAGTAATCTATGGGGCCACTGTATTTATCCCTAGTATATGAATGGACTTTGGGAGCCCATTCCACATAGGGGATACTCCCTCAGCCTAGACACATGGAAAAGAGCCTCACACATGGAAGGCCTCACCCTCCAGGGGGGAACATAAAGGGAATGGGATGAGGGTTGTTGGGGGAACAAGGGCAGATAGGAGGTGTGGGAACTGTGATGGATATGTAAAGCAGTCTTGTTTCAAATTTAAATTAAAAAATATATAAAAGAAAAAAGAAATTTCTCCACCTCTGAAAAAGAGGTAGGGTACGAGAGATTGAGTCCATTTAAAATTAACCCTTTTATCTTCCAGTGGCTAAGGTTCAAGTGAAGTGTTATGGGCCTATGGTCATTGTTTATTTTGTCTTTTAGGATTTGATGTTAGTTATATTCTTTATGAGGTTCCAAAAAGTTACAAATAAAAACTTTTTTCTACTTTTAACCTTTGGGTGAATTTCAAGATAGTAATAAGCAAGTCATATCTTCAGGATCCAGCTTCAGCCAGGAGACACAAATAGTTCCTTTGTACATACTGGAACAATTGGCTGAACAGATGTAGAAGCTAGAAGGTCTGAAAGTGTCTTCTCATCATGTAACATCTGTAACCAGAGTGGAAGCAGTTTTTGGCATGAACATTCATTATCCTATCATGACTGTGTCCTAGAACCATACTATGGCAAAGGCCTTGACAGAGTAAATTAATCATTTTCCAAGCAGTTCCTTGTTTCTGATTGGATTGTAAACTATGTGTTTTAAGGGCCCTGTTTAATTCATAGCTCAGCAGAAATTGCATCCTGGCAGGCTGTGTTAAGTAACCTGACTCTGGCAATTTGAAGTCATGGTCAGATTTACGGTTCAGAGGAGCATGAGTAGAATAGGTCAGTGGAAAGATACAGAGTGGAAATTAGGAGAACTGGACTCTCATAGCTGTGCTACTGTAGCCTTTGAATCACCCTAGGCATGTTGCAGAATCATAGTGTCTGCAGTCAACCATAAAAAGAGGAAGTTAGACCAAGTGAAAATGTGACTCATGTTTCACTCTCTATCATCTTGCAATAATTCATGACGGGTCTCTGAACCATGAAAAATGTGTGGATTCTACAGAAAACCCCTTAGAAAAGAGTATAGGAAAAATTAGTAATGGATGAATAAGGAAGAAAAATAAGTGTTCCATATTTCTTGATAACTTTATAGCCTGGGATTTTGATGATGGTGGATGTGACTGGTTTAATTATAATTATTTAATAGCTATTCTTAGTTAGACATTTTCATGTACAGCTACCTTAATTTAGGTTGAACTCCATAACCAAGAAGTTCAGTCATCTTATCCGCAGTTATAGATGTTACTGGATTTTAGAAGTAAAATAAGTTGTTCTAACTTAGACCATAGTAAGAACTGGATTTGTGTTTGTACCATGTGTTCTGATCTTGAAGGAGCACTCATTCCAATGTTCTTTACATATTCTTTTTAAAAGTTATTTGATGATGGTGATGATGATGTTTGTGATGCCTGTGTATTGGTGTAGTGCCTGTGAGAATAGGTATTGACAGAAACCAGAGGCATCAGAACCATGGGAACTTCCTGGCGTGGTTGCAGGGGTACCTAATCTCAGGTCCTTTGGAAGAGCTGTACACACACTTAACTGCAGTGCCATTTTTCTAGTCCCATCCTATACAAATTCTATTGAGCTTGCATTTGTTGATGAGCACTTTATTCATGCATGGATGATAGGTATAAAATGGTCAGATTTTTAATTTGTGGAATCATCACACTGTTCAGAAATGTACTGGTATATTTCTGTAAATGTTGTGACTTTTAGAAAATGGTGAAAACCTTATAGCATTCACAGTAAGTTAAAGCTTTTCTTGAGTACTGTGGTGCTTTTGTTTAGTTGAATGGTAATTTTTTTTCTTTGTAAAGCATGATATTTTAACAGAAGTAAATGTGTCAAATTTTGAGAGAAAAACAGTCTTTTTAGTTCCTCTGAAATTTGGAAGATAATTGAAGATCATTTTAAACATAAATAATCTTCCCTTGGCCTTGTATCCAGTGTAGTCAATGCTGTTCTTCCCAAAGAATGGGTCCATCAACCTTCACACTCAACAGATAACATCCAATGTGTCCTTAGTCCTTTATTGCCACGTTGAAAGGGGGTGATTTTGTGCTCCTAAATTTCTACAATGGACAAGGAAATATAAAAAACTAGCTCTTTGCTTTGCCTGCATAATAATTTTAAGACATAAGCCTACATATATATATATATATATATATATATATATATATATATGAAAATGTTAAGACAAACCTTGATGTATGAAAAGCTAAGTGCTTACTCAGCAGGATGAACCTTAGCCAGAATATGGGCAGTGACACTTGAAGCTGGGATGGCAATAATGGCTTTAAGCCTGTCTGTATCCTATTGGGTATACCTCCTGCCAGGTTACAAGGATGCATGAGTAGTTGAGTCATGGGAAATACTGTCTATGCTGGAGTTTGATGCCTCAGCCTGGTTCAGGGGTATGATTACATGCAGACCCTCTTTCTGGTAGTGACCATGATGCAAGTTGGAGGAGAAAATGCATTAAATAAGAAGACTATGTCATCTTTTTCTTCTGATTTTGTCTTTCTTTCTGTCTCTCTTTGTCTTCCTTCCTTTCTTTTTCTTGGGAAAACATCTAGTGTGATTGGTGAAATCTGGCTAAGCATTTAGACAATGTCTTTTAAATTAGTTGTGATTGTTTCTGATGAGGACTAGATGGTCCACATAATCATCTTTTCATTTTGGAAACAGCTGAGCTCCCTTTACACCCGTCCTGTTGGAAGTCATTGCATCAAGTTTCCCCATACCCCAGGCCCTGTGGTGAGACTGCACCATTATTATTTTAGAATAAGCTATGGTGACCTTTTTCTGCTGTCTCTTCCACTAAATTGAAGGAAATGTGGAGATCAAGAGGAAATCTGCTGCTGAGTCTCCTTGCAAAGATCTTTCTGTGGACTGTTCCAATGACCTTAGACTGGTCTTTTACAACTAATACAGCATGAAACACATTTACCTGAAAACCATTGGGATGTGTTTAATTTCTTGTCCCTTTACGAAATGCTTGATCATTCTACAGTTTGAAATACTTCAGGGACCCCACCCTATTTATGTAATATAATTCAGATCCTTAGAGTGATGGAGAAGGTCCCCCAAACCCAGGCTTTCAAACTCTCCCTACTCAGTTTACCTATAGAAACTTGTCACTTTTTCAATCGACTATGTTCCCTATTCATAAACATTCATTCTTTGTCAAATGTGATGAGGTACAATAAATAAACTATTTTTTTTTCTTAGGATAAAAAGCAGACCTGATTTCGATATCACATTCTGAAAAAAAGGTTTGTAAACAAGATTTATTACTGGTAGTAAAAGTAGCTTGCAAGAATCAGCTTCCCAGGTATCTCTAATCTCCCAGTCAAGTTGTGAGCTTATCCTGCACAGATCCTTAGGCTCTCCCTTGTTAAGATCCTCCAGAGGGGCACTTGGCTCCTGGAGGAAGAAGTCAGTTGATAATTCTTAGTTCCTTCTTTCTAGCTTCTGTAGTATTCAGTTCCCTTCCCATGAAGATAGGGAAACAGAACAATAGCATAGAATTTGAGAAGTCCCTTGCTTGCATCCCTAAATATGAGGAATGATCTTTCATCTCCTGGGTCATCCTTTTCTCCTCGTCTTCTCTCTTAATTCATGCCAGCTCTGTAAACTCAGCCAGAGAGTGACATTTCCTACAGCCCAAACCTTTAATTAATCCACTCATTTCCTGTGTTTAAATCCCCAAACAATCCAGGCATAGATTTTCTGCAACAACCTACATTTATTCCAATATAGCAGAGGATGGTGTTCATTTAGTCAAACAATAAGACTGAGAAGTCAATTGGATGCAGGTTCATTATGAACCTTCACTGATACTCAAGTTTAGTGACAAGCATGCCCAGTCTACAGTTCATGGGCCTCACGTGTCCCAAAATAGCTATGAATACAGACCAACACTTCTTAAATGACAACATCAAATTGCAATGTCAAAAATGTTAGACATCCCTGCATACAACCTTGTGGTATAGAAGAAATAGAAGGAACGTTTTCTACAACACTTAAGTAAAATAAATAGTAAAGTAAATTGATTGAGGGTGACTTTTTTTTTTGTTTTGTTTTGTTTTTGGGACAGGGTTTCTCTGTGTGGGTTTGGAGCCTATCCAGGTTGGTCTCAAACTCACAGAGATCTTCCTGCCTCTGCCTCCCAAGTGCTAGGATTAAAGGCATGCGCCATCACTCTCTGACGATGAGGGTAACTTCTTCTAATAATGGACTGCTAGGTACCAGGAAACTTGGATGAAAGTGTATCCAGTTTAGTATGTGATCTAATATAACCCCTGCAACAGCCCTGTGAGAATGAAACTATCAATCCCATGTACAGATGAAGAAATATGTTCACAGAATCTTTTCCTGGTTAGACAACTATTTGTATAGCTTGTATTCAATGGCAAATTGGCCTCGTGTTCTTACACAAGCCCTTGTATCTCTCTGATTTGAGGGTCATTTGTAAAGTTGAATTATATTTGCTTTCCAGAACATATATGAAAGTAGAGATAAATACCATCATATTAAGAATTTGGAGGGAAGTTAGAGTGCCAATTAGCTGTCAGTCACATATTTGATCAACACTCTACTATTGTTACTTTTTAATTCCTTGAACTTAATCAGATTTTATATTTAAAATATTTTTGAGAATTTTAAACATCTGTATCTTATACTTACCTAATTTCTACCTCTCTGCCTCCCTGTAACTCTTTTTGTCCCCAACTCCTTCTCAATTTCATATAATTATTGTATTATACATTAAATGTATAAGTATGATATACCCATTTAGTATTCATTTGTACATACATTTAGACATGACCTGTTAGATTTAGATAACTTCTCATGGGACTTGTCCTTTGAGAAAGTTGATTCTCCCTCTCTCCATAGTCACTGACTTACTATAGCTCTGTGTCTAGGAGTAGGGCCTTGTGAAATTTCTCCCATTGATAACAGCAAGTTAACTGGTCTTGCCAGTATGCAGGTTTAAGCAGCCATGTTGTTGAGATGTCATGGGTGCAGCAACTCTGCCATGGCAAGAAGACACTAGCTGCAGATGTTCTCATTCTCTGTTTCTCTCATCTTGTGTCTCTCTTCCATGATGTTCTACTTTTCACACTGTATGTTCCTGAATTTAGTTCTTTAATTTCAAATATCGGAGCTTACCCAAGTATCATTTTGCCATTTTAGATAATGTTCAGTAATCTTTGATAAATTTCCCCTTTTCTTTAGATTATTCAAGGTAAACTATAAGATATCATAAGAGCCTTAGATACTTTAGTGTAGTGTGAGGAATGATAAAAATATAATAGTAAGCATACCAAATGCTATGTTTCATATATACTAGCATGTGCTATGTATAAATATTTTTCTAGAATTTGTCATAAAAATATGGGGTAATCACTATTCTCCAATTCTAGATGAAAAAACAATGATGTACAAAGAATTTAAGCTATTTAACTCTTACTATGCTAACACAGAGTGAATGGTAGCATTAGAATTCAAATCGTGGCTGACTCATTTTGAAATCATATATTTTAAATCACTGTGCTGCCAAAAGTCTAATTCTTGATATCTCAGAGATGAGTGTTGTCCTTGGAAAGAGCAAAAAAAATTGATTTTAGTTCCTATCTGCAAATAAGTTCCTAAATATATTTGCCAATAGGTCTACTCCTTCCTTTTCTCACTAAATGACCATGTGGTTATATTGTGACATCTATTTATATTAAGGATACAGTATTTGAACAATTTTATGCTATACCTGGTGCTACTTGGTGGATGTTAATAAGTGCTGAATTCTTTTTCCCTCTTACAAAAATAAATGTTCCCAGAGCTTTTTACATTTCTTATTTGAGCCTCAGAAAATCACTGTGATAATGGGCTATTGTCTCTGTTTTACATTAGAGAAAAAAAAAGTCTCAGAAAAGTCACATGGCTACATCTCAACATATATTCATTACCAACAACAAAGCAAGGACCACACTTTTCTCATCCCTTCTTATTATACCATGTATGCCTGTATCCTTACTTTTATCATGCCAATGACAAGTTACCTGACAAACAGATTTGTGGAGAAAAGACTTATTTTGACTCAAGGTTTGTAGATACTTCATTATGGTTCTGTGGGAATGGCAGCAGGAGGGACTCCCACTGCTTGTGGTTGGAGCCTTACTCACATCTGGGCAGAAGACGAATCAGAGAAAGAAAATGTGAACACAGAGAAAGTAAATGTGAACATCTTTCCCCTTGGATGAACTCCAGTAGCTCTCCTATGGGATGGTGCTACCCACATACATGGATGTCTGTCTACCTTAGATTAATTCTCTTTAGGAAAGTCTTTATTGATATACCCCAAAGTGTGTTTTCCTGGCTATTTCTTATTAAGTTGACAACCATAGATCCACTTAGAAAAACTAAAGTCAGAATGGGTATGAGATATAAGGAACCTCTATATGAGAAAATATTTTCCTTCCTTTCCCTGAGAGGCAAATTTGTAAAAAGAGCTCTATCTGGAATTATGATGCTATTCCATTAGGAGGCTCATTCCCTTTGCTCAGTGAAGGTTATAATCAGAGTTGACATGTAGTCCTATTTGATTGTTTTGCAACTGTGGATACTTAAGCTTTACTGAGGATTATTTATAATAGATGAAAAGCCACATTGAGTATCATTGCAGTAAATAAACAGTTGTTGGGAATAATCTTGCTAGCTGGTCCTTTTAATGAAAACCAGGAAGTCTTTTATAAAAACACATAAAAAGAGGCCTTCCTGACTCTTTCTGAACAGAAACAGAAGAGGAGTGGATTGGGGAGTGGCAGGAAAGTGGGGGAGACAATGAGAGGAGAAGAGAGAGAAGAAAATAAGGTCAGGATGTAAAACAAATGTTATGAATTTATATGTTATGAATCTGGTTGCCATTCTCTGAGGCCTGGCAATTCAGAAAACCATGTAGACTTTCTGTCTTGATGACCTCACATCCTTCCAAAATATCTAGCATATAAACTAGAAGTAGAGGGTGTCAGTAAGGACCCACTCATCCAGCAGTACAATCTTAAGGTATTCCAACTTTAATTCCTGCCCTCTGAGTAAATCAGTAAGGTCTGCCCTTTATTTGATTAGTAATCCTGTTTTGCCTTTTCCACCAGGTTTCAGGGTTTGAAATGTGTTTTTAAACAGCTGATTGTGTAGGAGGCAAGAATTCTACCCCCAAGCCACCAATGCTTTTAGGTTTAAAGTAAAGGATAACCATGCTACAATCCACAGAACCAGGGAGGCTAGGTTAACAAAAAGGACTTAAAGGAGAAATGTTTGGATCTCACTGGGAAAAGGAAATAGAAGAGATCTCCTGGGTGGACTGGGGTTGGGTGGGGATGGGAACTTGAGGGATCTGGATTAGGAGATGGATGGAGGGGGAGAATACTGACAGAGATGACTAGAGAGGGTGGCCATTTCAGTGTCATAGAAACTCACAGAATCTGAACCAACAACCAGGAATCCTGCATGGGACCAACTTAGGCCCTCTATATTTATGCAAGAGATGTATAATTTGATTTACTTGTGGGATTCATAACAATGGGAGCAGACGATGTTCTTAACACTTTGGATAGTTCTTGGGAATATCCTTCTCTTACTGGATTGCCTTGCCCAGCCTTAATAAAGGGGAGGTGCTTGGTCTTACTGCAACTTGATATGCCTGGATTGTTGATATCTATGGGAGACAATGCCCCTTTCTGAGCAGAAACAGAGGAAGAGTG